>NC_064304.1:8074501-8374501 GCF_023373825.1 Bactrocera dorsalis | reverse complement strand
CTTCTATATATATGTATGTATATAACGGGTGATTTTTTTGAGGTTAGGATTTTCATGCATTAGTATTTGACAGATCACGTGGGATTTCAGACATGGTGTCAAAGAGAAAGATGCTCAGTATGCTTTGACATTTCATCATGAATAGACTTACTAACGAGCAACGCTTGCAAATCATTGAATTTTATTACCAAAATCAGTGTTCGGTTCGAAATGTGTTTCGTTTCGTTTTTATCGACAAATTTTGTTCAGCGATGAGGCTCATTTCTGGTTGAATGGCTACGTAAATAAGCAAAATTGCCGCATTTGGGGTGAAGAGCAACCAGAAGCCGTTCAAGAACTGCCCATGCATCCCGAAAAATGCACTGTTTGGTGTGGTTTGTACGCTGGTGGAATCATTGGACCGTATTTTTTCAAAGATGCTGTTGGACGCAACGTTACGGTGAATGGCGATCGCTATCGTTCGATGCTAACAAACTTTTTGTTGCCAAAAATGGAAGAACTGAACTTGGTTGACATGTGGTTTCAACAAGATGGCGCTACATGCCACACAGCTCGCGATTCTATGGCCATTTTGAGGGAAAACTTCGGACAACAATTCATCTCAAGAAATGGACCCGTAAGTTGGCCACCAAGAGCATGCGATTTAACGCCTTTAGACTATTTTTTGTGGGGCTACGTCAAGTCTAAAGTCTACAGAAATAAGCCAGCAACTATTCCAGCTTTGGAAGACAACATTTCCGAAGAAATTCGGGCTATTCCGGCCGAAATGCTCGAAAAAGTTGCCCAAAATTGGACTTTCCGAATGGACCACCTAAGACGCAGCCGCGGTCAACATTTAAATGAAATTATCTTCAAAAAGTAAATGTCATGAACCAATCTAACGTTTCAAATAAAGAACCGATGAGATTTTGCAAATTTTATGCGTTTTTTTTTAAAAAAAAGTTATCAAGCTCTTAAAAAATCACCCTTTATATGTATATGTATATCTCCACTCGTTCTTTCAATGAACTGCCGTTTGCGCATATCCTTTTGTTGCGCTTTAAAAATATTTTCATGTATTTTGAAAGCCTCTTCTTCTATGAGTTAATACAAAATGTGAATCTCAGACGCAGCCATTCTGTATGCATGTGTGTGTGTATTTGTGTTATTATATTTCATATGATTTTCACGTTAATTTCGTTATAACTGTAAAGCGCGTCGTGCTGCATATAAAGTGGCTTTTCTTTAAGCGAAAACTGTCTTGTCAATTGCTTTAAATTATAACTGCAGGCAGTTGAGACTCTGCCGTCACTGCAATAACAACTACAACAACAATGATTTACTACATTTCCAAAGCTGCTGCTGGCTTGGTGATACACAATAAATTAGACAAAAATTTAATCATAAATTTATGGAGTCAAGTGCTTACTTGTTTGCTTGAGGCAGTCCATGTCTGGGATGAATACTCAATATATGAGGCTGGAGGAGGTCACCTGCAAAAAGTTGTTTGGTTAAATATGAAGGCATATATCGCTATATTTAAGGCACTTGAGCAATGCCACCTGAAAAAGATGGGTGCTCGAGCAAAGCCACCTGACCTGATTTAACCACTGTCAAAATGGATCACATCGTGAGCGCAATCTTTACAATGCACGAAAAAATGGCTAGTGATCCAGAACACACTCTAAGATCTCTGCAAATTCCTCAGTTTATCCTTGAAAAGCTGCAAGTAGCCACTGACAACATCAAGTCAAAAAATCACCCGGCTCAGACAGGATCCCAGCAGATATCTTGAAAAAATCCCTGCAAAGCGAATGACATTACTATTGAATATGTACAATGCCTGCCTCGAAGCCTGAATATTTCCTGAGCCCTGGAAGAATCATCGGCTGATGCTAATCAGTAAGGGAAAATAAGATCCCACTTTCACTATGCATGCTTGACATAGCGGGAAAGCTCTATGAAAGCCTACTTAAACTCTTACAACGAAGCTGTAGGGCTCTCCTCTTGGAAACTCGGCTTTAGACCCAACAGGTCAACTCTATTAGCTACAAAAAGCATTATTGAAAGTATAGGAGTCACACAACGTAGATAGCATAAATACAAAAGAATAGAGTTGCAGACTTTAGATGTCCGAAACGCTTTCAGCAATGCTATAATTGTAGATATGATCCACGCTCTCGAAAAAAGCTTTAAAATCCCTGACTGCTTCAGAGTTGTGGTGTGGAGCTACCTTAGTAAACTGCTCTTCCAAACTAGAGAGGGACGATGACAGATAGCGGTCACGTCAGGAGCAACAAAAGGATCCGTAATAAGCCCAGACTTGTGGAACAGCAGCTACGATGCTATACTAAAACTCGAAATGCCAGACGAATCGTACTTAATTAGTTACTCGAACGACATTGCAGCAGCAATTACAGCAAAAGACACAAAATAAGCGCGAAGAAAGCTTAATGAGGTCATGATACGAACGCAAGCATGGCTCGACTCACACAACCTCCAGCTCGCTACGGGAAAAACAGAGCTACTACTGCTAACAAATAAGCACATACTCGACAAAATAAGAATGCAAACGACTAGGAATATTCTTAGGCTCAAACTACTCAGAAAGTAGTAAACTAACTAGGCGCAAGACTGGACGCCAGACGACATAAGAGATCACAGCCAAGAAAAGAAGAAGCTCCTAACGTCGACGACAACCAGCGACCTATTATACGGAGCTGAGATCTGGACAGATGTATTTCGAAAAGAAAATTAGTGACCTTCAAGTAGGCTTCAAGTGGCACATGCCGCTGCTGTGACGACAGCACTGATGATGGGGAAGGCATTTTTCATCCACTCACTGGCTATAAAAAAAAACTATTTAGGGCACTTCCTGACGTAAATAAAGTTGGTTCTAAACAATAACAGCATTTAGGTATAGCCTATAGTTCAGTTCTAGCTAATCTAACTTGAGTTTATTATTCAAGCCAATCCATTTTAACAAGAAATTTCATTTAAAAAATACACAACAAGGACACGTTAGAAAGTATCCTAACGAAACCACGTCACATATTGACAGACATAATAAACTTGGGTTACCAATAATTCGCATCAATTATAGTGATAGTTTGACAGCTTATTGTACTCTTCCGGAAGAACCTTTTGACACTTAGAATATTGATAGTGACATTAACGTCAAGCGTATGTGCTTACTTTGACAGTTGGTTTGACAACTTTTTCTGTAAGAAACTCTATACTTACAAAAAAATAAAATCTATGGGTGTAAATATGTACTTGTTTAATGCGTATATAAATATTAAGGCAATTTCATGCATCATGATTTTTATTGGTGCTGCCAAAAAAATGTCAAACCTGCTAAATCATTCGACTAAATCACCACAGTTTTGTTGAGGTGTTTGTACTTGACCGTGGCATACACAAGGCTGTAGTAATAAACAGTAGATTTTATGACTCAACAGAATTTGAATATCACATACTGAGTGAAATTGCTCGGGCATATGATCCACATGAAGCCAATAATGCTTAGAGCTAAAAATAGCTATGGACATTTATTCAGTGTTTGAACATGTCGAGCGTTTGTTTGGCAAGAAGGGGAAAGGTCACATTATGTAAAAATAATACATTTGATACTGACGCAAATCTCGTATGTATATATTTCGTGCAGGAAATGAACCTTTCACAACAAGTTAACTTAGTTTTTCTTTATTAGTTCTTCATTGTTGTTTCTGGTTTGTTATACTACCTTTAACATGTATGATTTATAAATGAACAGGGGTAAATTATAGGTTTTCTTAGAGCTCTTTATTATTATTAAAAAATTTAATTGAAACGATTTTTACAACCGTATAATAGTAATATGTACAGATGAGAGAACCGTCAGTTCGATTTAAATGCCATCGCCTTTGTAAGTGCTACAACTGAATTATCAGATTATTTCTTCTTCTTGGTTAGCTCAGGCCTAAATTAAACCCCAAACTATCAGCGTGTAATCCATTAGACGTATTTTAAATATTTCAGCTTTTGCTCACGAGCGTTTGAGGGTGCCGCACCTTAGGCAAAAAATAGTAAGACTTTTTAATCTAAATTTCGCACGAAAATCTATTCGTTAAAATAATTATTTTCTAGACTGGTATGAACTGTCAGTGAATTCTGTGCCAAATATCCCTATAAATAATAATAAATGTTTAGTATATGCTTGTCTTTCTGAAGTACAACTAACCACGTCCAGGACGGCTATCAACATCGGCTGATGATCAACACGTCAATAAAATAAAGAAATTGCTCTATAAGAGTCAATGCATAGCAGCCAGAGATCTTACTAGCATCATCCGGATATCGGAAAGATCAGTGAAAACCATTTTGAAGAACCATTTGGGTCTAAGAAAAGTAAAAGCACGATTGCTTCAAAAGTCACCCAATTAAAAAAAAGCAGATAACGTGTGTGAAGCAATGCGTTTCGAATATCAAGATGTCATCATGAAACATATTATTACTGGCGATGAGTCTTGGCTTTATGTATAAGACCCGTAGGCATACGATCATTCGCCCAAGTATCGTGCCAAAGGTAAGCCGAATAGAAAGACTTACTTTATTGCAATGTATAATGCTGTAGAGAGTTCGGGTATTGAATGGAAAACTTTCATAAAACAAAACGAAGTGGGCCAAATTTTGAGAACCTTTCGAGAACTTCTTCGGCAGTGACTACAATATCATAAAGCGTGTGCAGCAAGGCCAGGCTGATCAATCTATCTTGAGGCGAGCTCGTCCTCAACCACGTTTTCATGCGGCGAAGTGTCGAAAGAGAGCGGCTGTGTGCAAAATATGACAAGAAAACTATGAATTGTGGATTATGAATTATGGTTTATAGGTTTATATTGCAGTTTTTCAACGTTTCCAATGAAGTAGTCGGTAACTTGTTGTCTTTTAACTTCTGCTTCTGCTCCCAATGACACTCCCAGTGATCAAGTTCACCTTTGAACTTCAAACGTCGCACGACGTTTTTGTTATCCAAAAGGCCTTTGAATCTATCTATCAAGCAGTCAATAGAATTTTCTATTTTTTTGGTTTTCAAAGCACATACTTTTTCTGGAAGCAGAAAACTCTGTTAAAATGCATCCAATACTTCCCTTCTTCAAGCTTTGCCGATTGTATCCAACAAGTTCGCAAGTTCTTCCGCAAAGACTTTCGCGTTTTGTTTGCCTGCCTCTGATGCTAGGTTTTTCTACGTTAAGTTCAGTTCTGTCGCCATTTTTTTCGTGTCTGAATAAATGGATCGAAAATGTTTCTGAGCTTTTTGAATTCGATTTCGGAACGTTACAAGCAGCGTATCTATCATATTTGATGCCTTTGCCAGATCGATCGATTCTTTCTGAAGAATCACGCTGAGTATATTCAACCTCATAAATATATTTTGGTGCTGGTTTAATTTTTTTATTACTCTATTTACATATATATATGTATATATCTTTTCAAAAACTACTTCAGAATAATTAATTTTTGCTTACCGCGCCCGAAAACAACTATTTTAGCTTAACAGTCAATATATTTGTATCTAGGAAACAAAAAACCGACACTCTTACATAGATTTATGTAAATATTTGTATCAAATTATGAGCGTTCTCTTTCAATCATTAATGTCAAATGCCTTTATCCTTCCATATTTTTTGCATACGATAGTATAATATATATCATAAATGACCTTTGGTCTAAAAATAATTTAATTTCATCATGACACCTACCAACCCACACCCCCATACTCCAACGTATGCTAAAAAAATCTACAATTAAATAAGAGGACTGTAATACAATCAAAATTCGGGCGGGTAAATACTTTTAAGCTAATGAATAAACAGAACCGAAAATATAGTCACAAAACGGAAGAAACAAAATCAGACACTTCGGTGGCAATACACTACCGCTGTGAGATGAGTGAGAGACGAGGGAGCGGCAACGCGAGTAAAACGCAAAAGTAAATGTACATTTGAGCTAAACTGGCAAGGACACACAATTTTAGGCAAAAACTTCAAATAAAACGAGAATACTCAGAGCGAAAGCGGAAAGTTTGCCACTTAGATTACCGCCCTCACTCATACACGAACTATTTACATAACTGAACTACTAGCGTCACCGCCGTTGTGGGTTGAGTACTCCCACTGATGATGATGATGATGATCATGTTGCTGATGACACCGGTCTCATTTTCAAGTAAACAATAATCGGACTGCTGCTTTCACTCAGCCGCACTCGGCTGGTGCTTCCAACAACTGCAGTGTCTGTTTACACTGCAGCACAATATATCCCTACAAATGCAACAAAAAAGAGAGAACAAAACAAGATAGTGGCAGCGGCGAGAAAACTACAGTTGTCGTGTAGTGCGAAAATTGCTTATGACCCAGAGCGACAGCGCAGGATAGCAGGCGTGCAAAGTTTTGAATAACAATAATAAATTTAATGTCATGATGAGCCAAAGTTAAAAATTACAACAAATCCGACACGAGCTTGAGCAGATTAGCTTGAACAGTTTGTGATAGCAGTTAATAGTTTGTCTCACTGTCGAGTA
Organism: Bactrocera dorsalis; assembly: GCF_023373825.1. Classification (NCBI taxonomy): domain Eukaryota; kingdom Metazoa; phylum Arthropoda; class Insecta; order Diptera; family Tephritidae; genus Bactrocera; species Bactrocera dorsalis. The sequence goes on along the minus strand of NC_064304.1, from coordinate 8,367,960 downwards.
TTGCGGAAGTGCCATTACTTGCTTGTCACAGTTACTGCTGTACTCTATTACATTTTCTTGACAATCCCATTATGGCTGGTGGAGTTGGTTATCGGGGTACAAATTAGAATTTTGTGTGGTTGGTTCAGATATTTTTTATATAGAGAGATTCAAAAAAAAAAAAAAATGAGCAGATCAAATTCGCAGCTTACCTCGTGACGTCATAAATATTTCGACATGTCACTGAGCCAATATTGGTTGTACTGAACTATACTGGTTAAGATGGCTGTTTAGGAGAAAATGAGTTACTAAGGAGAGAGAAGACAGACTAAGCGAAGTTAAGTGATAAGTGAGCCAACAACAAATCCATATTATAGATCAGGAATCAACTATTTGTCTTTGCTGTCTTGAGTCATAAGGAATACTCTTAGAGTACACATGAAGTACCATTGCGTAAGAAGGACTTTGCTCATGAAGATGTTGCTGCTTACCAAATTTTAATGTTTAGCAAGTATGTATTGGATTTCCTTGGAGCCAACGTTGCATCTATCTTCCAACCAGACTCAGCAACCAGAGTCAATCTTGTTGCAACATACGAGTATAGTGCACTTAATTACACGTTTACTGTGGAAGATTGCATAGACTCTCCACTTGCCACATATCACTTCATGTTTCCGCAACCATTAAGACCGCACAATTGGACGACGCATTAGACAAAAGACAATGTCTTCCGTTATACAACAACTACCTAATCGATTGATATGTTATGCGACGGTAAAGTTCCCTGTGGGAAAATTTTACACAACTTTCCATGTTTTTTAGACGAATTGTTTTCAAAAATTACTTCATGAATTATGCCTCATTTTTAATTGATGAGAAGATATGGGAACTAAGTTTTAAAATTTTTTAGTACAAAATTTAGTACACAATTTTTTATGTTCGTAATAGAAGTATTAAGTGCTAAACATTTTAGTACAAAGTTTATTCCAAAATATTTTATGTTCGTAACCGAAATATTTAGTGCTACAAATTTTAGTACCAGTGAAAAAATTTGTGTAGCACAACTTATTGATTATAATAAAGAGTTCCAATTTACCATTTTCAGTACTGTACCAAAAAATTAAAACTAATTAAACATATTGGTTAAGACTAATGAGAAGTACACAACAAAATTTTTTAGTACTATTGAACCAAATTTAGTACACACGATTTTTAGTACTATTAAATAAAATTTAGTCCAATAAATATTTATTTTTAACCTCAAAATTACCTGTAAGACCAAATGTTTGTTCAATTTTTAGTACTATTTTAAAAAATTAGTAGTAAATTAAAATTTTTTTATACTAATGAGAATAACTGTGAAGTAAACGAAACAAATTATAGTACAGTTAAGCCAAATTTAGTACTAAATCCACATTTATCAATTACTACAAATTTTATACTATACAAAAAAATTAGTACTAATCAAAATATTTGTTAAAACTCTTGATAAGAGATGTTAAAAAATATATGAAAATTTCGAGTACTATTGACCACATTTAGTACAATAAATATTAAGTGCTAACCCCAAAATCCCCATTAAGACCACACTTTTTAGTACTATACCAAAGAATCAGTACAAAATAAATAAATTAACTTAAACTAATGCGAAACTATAAAACTTTTTAGTACTATTTAACAAAATTTAGTACAAAAAATAATAATGACGTCCTCAACCGAAAAAATTTAGTACTAGTCCCAAACTTTCCAATAAAACGAACAGTTGCAACAAATTTTAGTGCAGTTGTGAACTGTGTGCTGCAAAAATTGTCACTCATTCGAAAGGAAGTGTTAACAATTTTTAGTACTAGCGCTAAAATAGTACTAAAAAAATTTTATTAAATAAAATAACATTTACACTAGTTTAAAACGAACAATTTGAAAAGGAAAGTAATTTTAGTACAAAATTTAGTACTAAAAAATAAAATTTTGGGAGGGAAAAGTACGAATTAGATCTGAATTATAAACAAACATTTCACATTTTACTAAGCTTTAAATTTCGTTGAAATTTCTAACAAATGAAACCACACAAAGTTCAGTTTCATATATGTATATTGTCCTCCCTACCGGGTGGCTGACATTTCCAGTATACGCTTATGAATATATGTGAATGTCTCTATATTTATCGACCACAACTGAAGGCATTTCCTCTATATTGCTTGTACCGACAGTTTGTTCTACTCGAGCAGCAACCCATCTGTGGCCAACGAACAGCCACAATAATGATTTTTCCTTGCCGCCTGTAGCTCATTGACAAAGTGAGTCCAGAGTCATGCGACACCAACTTTGATAACTCGGCATCAACGTGCATAGTTTTAGCGCACGCCACATCTTCCTGTGTGCGTTTGTTTTTTTCTTGTACGCATTGCTATCCTTCACAGCCAACATACTTTCTTAGTTGTTATATATGTACATACATATATAGGTTTTATATAGGCTACTGTAGTTAAGCGCGTTTAAGTATACTTGTGTGTGTATGTGTGCATATACGTGTTTGAACTTGTTAAAACAGCTCGTTTATCTTCTTCCGATCATTTGTATGGACCATCCTGTTTGTCTGACCGATACCTATCACCTTTTGTGTGTGCGAATCTTCCACTTCAAGTCGTTTATTAGTGTGAAGACTCTATGCACACATAGACATACATCGCTGCCATCACACACACAGCGACATGCACTCCTTCCTTGAGCATGTGTGTAAGTAAATTCGCAAATGAATGGTTTTAGTTGCTGCTGGCGACATTCGGGTGATTTGTATGCTGGTCACGCCACTGGACATTCTTCGTTGCCGCCTTGTGCTGCCGCCGGGCATAGCGCACATCTTCAGCTGCACCCATGTTTGGTGTTGCCATGTGTAGGTCATATTTGTTGCTCCAGCTCGTTTTCGGTTAGCGAAATTTGTACTCTTTATCTATGCAAGACACATCCACTTGTAAGCCAAAAAAAACTAATTTTATTAAATTTTTACTATATTGGCAGAGCGCCTCTGTGATTTAAGGCATATTACTTTACTTTTCTGCAAATATTTGTATTATGTAATCACATAGGGGATGTGCAAGGCTGGCAGAAGTTCAAAGTGGTAAGAAAGCCTTTTAACTCTATTAAAGTTTTGAATGTGAAAGGTGTGTTTAAAAGCAAAAAAAAGTATGTAGAGTTTTCATTCTGAAATTTTTAATTTTGTTATTGGTTAAAGGAAATGCTCAATGAATTGATAAAGTCGGGCGATACTCTTTTTCTTGTAGATGTTTACGTTTATATCAAAGAAGTTCCAAAATTTTAAAAAGGATTTTTCCTAAAAGTAGCCGAGATAATGAACACTAATTATTCCACCATTACATCATCAAGGATATCCTGGTTTAGTAAGCTTGTAGGGGTAATCATCGTAGCAAAAATAATGCAGGATCCCACTTGAACAACTGTGAATGCTGAGCATTTATGATTCTCAAAATCCTCTATAGATCTTGGAAGCATTTTGAACTTACCACAAATTCATTAAGGAGGCTAATATCAACCCCAGCAACTTGGCCAGGTTCGCCGAAGATGTATTTTCAGAGATGTTTCAACCTTAGTCTGGAATTAGCTAAACAGTTGGTAAGAAATTGCATAGAAAATTTCACCCGGCTTTCCTACGCATAATTTTGCCAGTTTGCAAGCTCTAAAACATGACCCTACTGCATGCGAGCCTATTGGAACTCTTACCATAGTGTCGAGATAAACTTTGCCGAGAGCAGGTAGTCCAGCTCACCTCCTTTTTTCTATTTTGGACCAGAATAACCTGCCTAGATCAAAAGAAGTCCTTCTATCCAAAACAAGAAAGCAAGAGATCTGGGGGTTACTGACCCGTTTCCTATCTGATGACATTGTGGTAAGGATTTTCTCTAGCAAACTTATGGGTTTTGCATTTTGCAGCAATTCCGCTGTAGCCGAACCCTTAAGCTAGTCGGATAACAAAGTAGCTTGGCGCTACTAAAGAGTTCAAATACTCCTTGGCTTGTCTAAAGTCTACCATCAGTGAACTCAAGGCCAATATTACATCGCTGGTGTCACAGTGAATGCACTTGATTCATAGTATGTACGTCTCCTGCCTCCATCTATCTTCAAGGTTTTTATGTGGAAAGAAGATATTAAGACTCTTGCAAACAGATTTTAAGGGGTTCGATGAGTTTAAGGGATTAAAAAAATGATTCTTGTATTGTCTTCTTAAATTCTGCAACACCTCTAAAATATTGTCCAAAAGTTGATCCGAGTTATAGTTTCGGAGATACAGCCTTGAGAACTTGTGTGCTAGCTAGGCTGTGTGCGTCTTCTCTTATCAAAACTGTGTTTTTGAAGTCGGTTAACCAGATTTTTCAAGAACCACCCAATCGATCTTCATGATGAATTTTACACAGGTGTATGAGATACAATTCTTAAAGACTTGGATGAAATTTTCAGTTTTTTTCTTCGTCCAAGTTCTAAGTTCAATTGTTAAATAACGTTTTTTTAGCCGAGGTACATGGCTTTCCCCTTAAATCTCTCCGAAATATTGTATGTCTGAGTATCTCATCCAAGGCAGGGTAATGTTAGAGTTAGATAGCTGATGCTTAGCACTTTAGATACGGTACCTAAACAGAGTCTGATAAAGCATTTACTTATTTCAAATCGATCCCAAGATTTTCCGTGAATCTTGCTTCATGATTACAGATTGTATTCAAAACCATTCACACATATTATAAGCAGTTTTTGAGGTCTAACCCTCGAACCTGGAACCCGGACTGGAAGAGACCAGATGAGTTTTTATCTGATGAAGAACTGCCAGCTCAGGAGCTTTTCCCAAAAATGTCAATTAAATTCAGTTTTTGAACCAATTGACCACCCACCAAATCCTATTCAGCCATTACAACACCCAATCAAGACTGTTGCTTCAAAACCAACTTCAAAATATTAAAGTATTCATCCTTATTACATAGCATTTCACTGAGCTGCATGTAACTTTCAAATGTAAAACTGACCTTAACTATCACTCCATTCATACACAAACAGACCTCTTAATGGTATTTACTTCTTTGACAACCCTAATCACTTGCACGAATTCAGAGCAGAATCTTCCAAACCAAAAAAAAGAATGAAGAAAGCAAAATGTACACAACACTAATCAAAAGGCAGCTACTTTCCATCACGTTTGTATTTTAATGGTCCCTTTTCAAAACGTGCACCGTTTTGCCCTGCAACTATGCGCCCTTCACTATGCTTTTCTGCCCTCAAAGCTTCGAAGCGACGTGCACAGCGCCTGAAAGCGCTCTAATGTACGATTTAGTACACCCTTTGATCTAGATAACATTCGAAATGTACAATTCAAAAAGAAGAATCTCATTCATTCGCTTATTCAGTCAGCGCACACATGCACACATACACGCAAAGTTACATACGTGTAAACCTTTTATGGGCATTTATTTGCTATTTCATCTGAATAAAGAGTTCTTTATAGCAAGCGCATGTGTGCGTGTGTAGGTGTGCACCTGTGCAACCATACTTTGCAGAAGTTTAACAAGTTAGCATCAATGCTTTTGACTTTATCTCCATGAATGCGCTCGCACATCAGTCGTATAACATCTGTTTGCTTTAGAAAGAAAAGTTTCAATCTATGCATAGTTTTGCACGCGAGTGTATGTGTGTGTACATGGGTATGTGTCAGAATCACATTTGGCGCTTTCAGCTTTTGAATGCAGTCCAGCTGCAACCATACACATACATGTACACTTTTGCATACTCATTTAGTTCATTCGCTGTGAAATAGTTACTCATCCGCCGTGTTGCACTTGCAAATGATACTGCTGTCTTCATAATGAAATGCATTGGTCTTTGTAAATGAAATATTTGTTAGAAAGAATATTTCTATATGCGATTTTGAAGGTAGAAATAACTTTTTGGACATAGAGATTGCTGGAAAATGTAGATAAATTTATTCGTATTAAAACTACCCCATAAAAATTTCGCCTATTATTATACTATTTACTAAATAATTTATTTCCTTTTTAAGGTTAGTATAAATGTATAAATGTTCTAATATATTATTCGGTATTATTAAAAACATTATACCACTATTTAATTTCTCAAATTTATTAAATTTTCTACCAAATGCTTCAAGACTCCAGATTATATCTATGGCAAATAACATATTTTGTTAAACTCCTTTATAAACGATAATAATACTTTGTTGTTAATGAAGGGCTAATTTATTCTCAAATCAAACATAATATGTGAAATAAGATATTTACTAAAGAACTGTTCTTCCAGTAGAGTTTAATCTAATACAAAATACTGGCCATTAAATAAAAAGTTCAAAATTTCATGTAAATAGTTTTCTTGGAGATTCCCAGTGTAGCCAGGTCCCTCTACACTTGATCTCTTTAATGTAGTGGAGACCTTTCTCTTCCTCTGGATCCCCCGGTGGGTACTGAATCGAAAACTTTCAAACCTGGAGTATTCTCATCCATCCAGACAGCAAGACCTAGACAGCGCAGCCATTGTCTCTTGACTTGATATTCGCCATTGCCAATACGCAAAGTATCACAAATCTTCCGCAGAACTGTAATTTCGAGCATTTGCTGGCGTTAATGCTGGTTTCTAGATAAACGAAACTATCTATGATTTCGAAATTTTGAGTGTGAACAGAGACGTGGAAGCCAAGTCGCGAATGCTAGGACTTTTTGTTTGAATACAGGAGATTCTTCTTGCTTTCGTTCACTTCCAGACCCATTTGCTTTATTTCCTTGTCCAGCCTGGAGAAAGCGGAACTAACGGCGGGTTTGTGGAGGCCAATGATATCAATACGCCAGCAACTCTAAACTCTTATAGAAGATTGACTTTTTCTATTTAGTTCTAATGCTCATATTATTTTCTCTAGCAGTAGATTGAAGAAGTCGCGCGATAGGGTATCGCCCTGCTTGAAATCTCGTTTTATATCGAACGGTTCGAAGAATTCCTCCTAAACTTTACGGAGCTTTTCCGACCATATCCTACAAAGAAGCTGATGCGCGCTCCTTATCAGATCTTCGTCACCGTATTTGAATACCTGGGCCGGCATCCATCGCCACTCCGCTTTGTAGTTCTTCAAACGGATAATTGCTATTCGAACTTCTTCATTGTTGGGCAATGGAACATCCGATCTATCTTCATTCATTAAGGAATCGGGTTTACCATCTCCTGATGTTATGCGTTCACTGATATTCGGCAGACTAGAAAATATTGTCTACATCAGTATGCTCTGACCATCAGTCACTAGATCACCCCTAAGGATTCTGCAAGAGTATGCTCCGGTTTGATACCTTCTGTTAGCCCCAATGAGCTGCCGATGGAGTCTCTCTCCCACCGCGAACTCCACATCGAATTTCCTCACCTTTGTATGACCACCGTAGTAGATGCCACAAGGACCCACTCGCCTCAGTCTTTGTCCCGTCCATCGCACTTTTTCGACGGCCGTGCTTTACTTTTATGAGGACGTCAACGAGCTAGGCAGCGGCACCTTCCCAATTAAGAGACCGGACATGCTTAGTGCATGCCCTCAAATCGTTATCCTTACAACGTTTGAAGTGGTCGTCATCAAAAGGGGTCTCTCATCTGTGGCTGTTGTGTTCTTTTCATTGGGGGTCTATGATTTGCTTTCTGACATTAGCTCGTCTTCAAACGAATGGATGAGGATACTTACTGTAAGACCAAAAGTCGTGAGCTGCTTAAGCCCTATGTACCTATAAATAAATTTAAACTTTATTACTTTTGTAACAAGATTTAAGAAGGTTTGTTAGTGATATATTTAACCGTAGCAGGGAGCAGCAGATTACAATAATGATAGGAATTCATTATACGAGAAAATGGCAGCTTCAAAAATATATAAATGTGGCTCTTTAATCATTTTTTTTTATTACAGATCTGTAGTCATTATCGGAGGTTTTCAGAAGAGCAAAAGGGTTTGTTCATGTTACAATAATCATATCTAACCAAAATTTATATTATTACTTTATCCGCTACTGAAACATACTCTCCCTTTAAGTATTCGACTAAATGTAAGCAAGGATTTTCTGCAGAGATAATTGTTTAAGAAAATTTCAAAAATTGAGCATGCAATTAGAGAAAGTGTTAATTATTATTATAAGCTTGAGCCACCCAGCTTTAATGTGGAAAATAAATTTCTATTGACCAAGATTACTGATAAAGTGTAAACCCAGCAGTTTAATTAGAGAACACTAATCTTCAGCCTAAACCGATATTCAGCTTTCAGCTCTTCATTATAATGTGTAACTCTTCATATAATTATCAAAGGCTTATCTGTATGTGAAGTATATCAAGCTAACAGTGAGCAATAGCAAAGCTTTTCTGTAAGTTAAATTTATCTCCAGCCCACATACTCGTTTACTCATGTTCCTCAAAGTATCTTGGTAACCATACATTTACATTACATTAGTTGATTACTTGTAATTAGGCAACAATGCATGCGTTGACCTCAACGAAAGCTGTCGAAGCTTTTTGGGCATATTGCCAGCTTGTGCGGCTTCTTTGGAAAGCGCTCAGTATAATAAACAATATGAAATGTGCCATGTGGCAAGTGGCAGGTGGCCTGTGTATATTGTAGTATATGAAGCGTTAAACTTAACTGTCGGTGTCTGCGATGAATAAAGTACGGTAGGCAACTGTACCAGCTTCCATTTCAGTTGTGAGGCATAATGTTCTTCAGTACTTTAGTTAATGCATTAATTGCGTTGTTTATGACTATTTTATGGTATCCATTCTTAACATAATTATAATTTTCCATTTCTATTTAGCAGCTCATTTGATTGAGATCATTGAAGGTACATATGTATTTGAAAGTAAATTTACGTTATCAAATTTTCATCCACATTTTGCGTTTTTTTGGGTTAGATTAAATGAAAAAATATTAGGTGTGTGTCTATGCTAAAATGTGCCCGAATGTAGGCCTTCAAAATTCCGATTTATAAAAATTTAATTCCAAAGCTTTTCCGCTTGCTGCACTAAGTAACGGTTTATGCCCCGCAATAGTCCAAATTTAAGCTGCATTGCTATTTCACATATTCTCACTCATTCGCTTTAATTAGTTTGTGCCTGTAAGCCCTCATTTATGGCATGAGTTGCACTATTACTCACCAACTCAACACTTGTCTGCTTTCCTATTAGCTGTGGTTTCGCTTCCGTTTATCCATTCATTTCATGTCTGAGCTATGGCATGTTTTGTATTCTAGTTATACGCATTGCGTTTGACGGCTGCACTAATCCGTCCATACTAATTTATTAATCTGCAAGTTTCGCTACACTCCCACAGGCTGTCAGTGTAGTGAACTCACACCCACATACAAGTACAAGTGTGTACAGTCATTACTGTCACTTAATGTTCATTCGCGAAACACATTGTCTGATGCGCGCTATTGTTTGGGGGCTCACAAGCTTACACATGCACCAGAATATATGTACGATATTGTTTTCACCCAACAGTCAAGCTGAGTAGCTGTTGTACTATATAAGTAGAGAGGGGTTAATGAACTTTAAAGTCATTACTTGCCGTTATAAGTCTACTATTTGTATATAGTAGTTTATGAATATCTTTTCGATATACCAATTCGAGATACCAAGTGCAACCGAAGGATCTGGCTGATCTCTTTAACGGAGTAATGGTCTTTATTTTCCTCTGCATCCACCGACGGGTACTGAATCGAAACCTTCAGTGCTAGAGTGTTCTCTTTCATCTGGACAGTATGACATAGCTTGCGCAGCTGATGTCTCTTGATCGCTTGAACTATGTCAATATCGCCGTATATCTCATATAGCTCATCGTTCTATCGAATGCGGTATTCGCCGTGGCCAATACTATAAATCTTCCGCAAAACCTTTTTCTCGAACACTCCTAAGGCCGACTCATCAGCTAATGTCATTGTCCATGCCTCTGCACCATATAGCAGAACGAGAATGATGAGAACTTGTAGAGTTTGGTCTTTGTTCGTCGAGAGAGCACTTTAGTTTTCAATATATCTAAAGTATTAATTATAGTTAACGCTTTATATAAAGTGAATCGACTACAAAATCGTTGCCTACATTTAGGCTAATATCCAAACTAGGAATCAAAACTGATTGAATATATGACAAAGCTTCTTCATCTCTTAAGCTTGCAAATCGTGTCACACTACTAATTAAATACATTTTTTCCCTTCTAATTATTTACGTTTACAATTGGCTGACATTCTGGTAATCACAGAGGAAATATTTATCTATCATATGTGTAAATGAATTGCTGTTATTTGATTTGCACAAATATTTTATTATTAATTCAGTCTCTATGGGAGATTTAATTTTAATCAAGTCAAATATTTCCAAATAAATTAATGTGTGGAAATCCAGATACAGTGAGTTGCTGCACAAAAATACATACATATGTACTTACTTTATACAGTGCAGAACAGTGTTATAGTTGTTATTGGTATTATACAAGTAGGGTATGGTAGGATTAAAAACTATTCATTAAAGAACATTAGCATATAAAAAATATTGTTACAAAATCAAAATTTGTGTATAAGGGCTAGCGTCATATTTTTAGGGTAATCTCATAATGTCACTTTCATAGAAATCCTCAACTTTTTAGACAAAAAGTTTGGGCAGTCGATTTTCACAAGTTTCTCTTCAGACGAATTTTTCATCAGAAAAGTTATTCGCCATGGACTGATACAAGTACTCATCGTTGGTGCTAGATCCGTACTATAAGATAGGTAAATGCATAAGTAGTTCCCAATGAATAAATTGTAGCTTCTGGAAAGTCACTCTCGATATGTGTAGGCTGTCATTTTTCTGGTGGAACACAATTCTGGGCAATTGCTGCCTTTAGGTGGTCTACTCTTTGACAGTATATGACCGTACAGGTGCGAGTTAATAACTTGAACCTCCCCTATGTTCAAGTTATGCTAAAAAAATCTGTAGTTTTGTCAACTCTATAAAAAATCCCGCTCGCAAATCTATCTAATCTTCAACACTGGTTTGGTCAGAGCTTCCGCTGTCTCGCCGACCACGACCGCCTTTGCTTGACTCTCATTTCTTCACCCGTAACCATCCACTTCTGAAATGGATCGTTTTAATTCAGATTCAACAATGCTTATATGGTGATCGGGCTTGATGACTGCCATTAATCTATCAATAATTGGTCTTCCTTTGACATAAAAATTAGCGGAACGGTAATTAAGACCATTCACATTTTCAGCCGCCAGGTTTCCGGTAGTATCTTTAGCGAAAAAAACTGAAACAAATTTATCAAATTTGGCTTTACTGGTCCATCTTTAAAGCATGAGTATAAAATACTGACTAAATGAAATAGAATAGAAATAAATTAAAACATGCACTGCGACCTAAGGTCTATTGTGGCTTCACCTCTGTCACAACGAATCACAATATACCCAGCACACCGATAAATTGCAGTATCCTACTGGGTTCAAATGAGGTGATATAATCTCTCTTCGGATGCTTATATCCAAAACCTTTACTTCTGACTTTTCGTTCCATTGCACAGAACCCGAAGTTTGCGCAAGAGAATACAGCCATGTTAAATAAGTTCTTTAGCCTTCTCGAGACTACAGTGCTCAGCGTAAGAGCCGGAACTTGTTCTTTGGGAGATTATGCTCCATGCGAAGCACTCCTTTATGGTATCGAGACCAGGCAGCTGCAGAGCGTACAAACTCATCGGACAGTTCTGTTCCGGCTATACTCTTATGACCTGTCACTCAGCTGAGGTGCACTCGGTTGAGAAGTGAGAGACCATTCAGCTGTTCTGTGCACTCCAGCGCCAATAGCAATTTGATCTCGTAAGCTGAGATCATCTTAAATGCAGCTTGACTATCGCTGAGTGCGGCTATACTTTCACTGTGATAATTGCGGTGGAGATTTATCTCTGCTCACCGACTTATAGCAAAGACTTCTGCATGAAAAATGTGAAAAAATATACCAGACGTAGTTGAGTACGTATACGAAGACCGTAGAGAGCCGATTCGGCGCCGATGGATGCAACTCGAACTGATGTATTGAACAGCTTGTACCAGAACTGAAGCCGCTCGACCTTTCCAAGCGACATCGCTTTGCTCTAAGCGCTTTTAAAAAGCTCCAAGAAGATCCAGTGTTTTCGAAGCAAATTTTATTTAGCGATTAGGCTAATTTCTAGCTAAATGGGCACATAAAAAAGAAAAATTTCCGCATTCGGGACGAAGAGCAAACTGAAGAGATTTAAGAACTGCCTTTTCATCTATAAAAAACAACGGTTTGGTATGGTTTGGCGGCCGTTGGAATCATCGGTCCATATTTCTTCAAAAATGATGCCAGTGAGAACGTGCCCGTCAATGATGACCATTATCCCGCCTTGATAACAGACTTTTTGAGGCCTGAAATTGAGGGTCGTGATCTCGGCGATATTTAGTTTCAGCAAGACGACGCCACTTCACACAAATTGCATTAATCAATGGATTTATTGAGATAACACTTCAGTGAGCAGATAATATCACGTTTTGGGCCAGTCGAGAAGCCGTCAAGATCATGTGACATGATACCGTTAGACTTATTCTTGTGGGGATATGTAAAGTCTAAAGTCTATGCGGACAATCCCGCTATGATTTAGATCTTGGAGCAAAACATCATGCGTCACTAGTCGGAATGCTCGAACGAGTCATCGAAAATTTTACTCAACGAATGAAACATCTGAGACGTGGCCGCGGCCAATATTGGGAAGAGATACTTTTCATAAAATAAATGCCAAAGAATGTTCTTTTGAATGATAATAAACATTTCCCAATTAAAATTGAATTTTCTATGGCTATTCTTCAAAAAAGTAAGGAACCTCGAAATGGATCAGCCTTTAATAAGAAATCGCTATTACTTTTTACGGAAACCACTTGTACCTATTTCATTTCCTGTCACTGTATGCTGCAATTTGATTGCATTACCTCGTGGGGTCACAAGTATTCACTCACTCACACACACACACACACATATATATATTGTATAAACACATAAGCTTATTTATGCGAAGTGCATACTTAGTTGCAGGCATAGAATTCATAAAGTGAAATAAACTTATTACTGTGGACAAGCAACGACAACAACAACGTCATACATATGTTCCGTTTGTGTTGTCCTTAGATGGCAAGTGCTCTCACTTATTACAAGTATTAATATAAATCACTTTGTCAACTCATACCGAATTTGTGTAATAAATTCCGACGACTGCATTTCTAATTAACTTTATAATAGCCCGAATGCATAAATGTAATTAAATTGCTGCAAGCAACGCAAACACACACATACAAATATATATATAGTTTTGAAGTAAAGGAGAGAAGGAGAGAGGAGCGGGAAGGAGGCACACAAGTAGGCAGCTGTGATGGAGGACACATATACTCAACTATCATCAAAGTATGTGCGCTTGTATGCACGTTGTTGTTGTTGTTGTATGTGCTTGATAGAAGGATGAACTTAGCAGTAAGTAGCATCAACAGGACGTGCCAAAGACGACGGACACGGGCGCCACAGTCTAAGTTGTCTTCATGCAAGCGCACACACACACATGCACATGCATACATGTGCACATATGGCATTATATGCTACCAACACAGTGACACAATTCTGTCATGGCAGCTCGGCAAGTTGCTCGCCATTTGCTGAGTCAAAGCGATAAGACACCTGGTTGAACTTTCCGTGTTGGCAACTTTTGATAAGCGCCTTGCCAATGGAGTACCAGCACGAGAAGAACAAGAAAAATGAGAAGAAGCAGCATGCGAAGAAATTGCAGACTCTTCGGCCGGGCTGAGTCTTGCAACATGAGAGGCAAGCAATAATGATGAACGGCGCAGGCTACTGCCACGATTATGTGCAACACTATGCCAGCTGCATAGCGGCACACTTCAAGTTGCTTGTGTTTGTGTGCCTGACTGCGTGGCAAAAATAATATAAAAATTGCAATATTGTACGTTGCAAATTCGCTGAGTGGTTGCCAGGCTCACCAAAAAAAAAAATATATGTGTGTGAGTGAGTTTTAGATTTCAGTCCATGCGGCAAGACGGCTGTGACATGTTGCACAAAATCAGCCGCATTGCGGGCCATCTTCCGCTTTGCGAGAGGTTAAATACACTTTGTTGTAGTTGCAGAAACTCTAGCTGCTGCCAACTTGGCAACTAACACTTACCCCACATAGCCGTGTGTGTGTGTGTGTGTGTGCGCCGAACTTGCAACGCACAGCAAGAGTTAGTGTCTAAAGCCACATCAGCACTTTGGCATGTCATTACTGTGCGCTCGATAAGTGAGTTGCCACTTTGCCATTACTTCCGAACATGTGCTGATAAATCAAAGTTGGAGAGTTCAGCAAGAATTATTTCCTTTATCTGAAGAGAAAAAACAAAATCAATTTCTCAGACTCACAGCGACTTAACAGCGTTTTGTTTTAGGCTTTTAAGATGTGTGTGTGTCGTAAGAGATTTTGAGCCACCTGTCATGACGTTTGGCGACGATAATTTACTGTTGAGTCGGTGGAAAAGTATTTTCTTTATGATTTTTTTTATTAGTTTGCAATAAAAAGGCTTCCCAGAAACTCTAGAAGTTTTTTAAATCTTCTCAGGCCTTTATTGTGTATCTGAAAATTTCACTGAAATTAAGGCGAATCCACTTAGAATGCAGGCACTCATTGAGTAACAAAAAAAAATCATCGCATAACTAACTCTTTCACTAGTATTAAACTCTTTAGAATTGTACCCCAAAAAACTATTTTCAGTTTCGCTTCCTTCTTTCGTCATAACCCTTCGTTAAAACAACCAAAGCCTCTTCAATCTAATAAACTGCTTTTGCATACGCACAACTACTCACATGCTTGTTGCGGTTACTTAACCAAACTTTGCTCATATCTCGGCCATTTTTGTGTGCTTCGCCTCACTTAAGTACATAAGTACCGCCGCAAAGTGTTTAGCTCCGTGACAATTTCGCTGCGGTCACAGTTTTGTCAGTTTGAAAGTTCGCTTACAGGTAATTTTACTCGCAGTTGTGCTTCCTCGTGATTGCTCCCGTTATTTTACATAGTGTGAGTGGTTTGGAGCTGCAATATTTGAAAGTTGGAGATACTTGAAGTTTGGTCAAGTCTTGTGCCATGTTTCACGGTTTTAAAGTTTCGCAATAACTGAAACTAAAATGATATTGATAAAGTCAACGATGGAAAATATTTTTCTTCTAATGCTATTATCTTAGCAATGAAATTAGTGATTTTGGTTTGGTTGAATTTCGCATTTCGCAATGAAATTAGGAAATGCTACCGATGACATTTTTCCCCAATCCCACATGGAATTTACACCAAGCAAAAGGCTCTTGGGATATGTCAGCCTGAACGCTCTCAAAGAAAATTGTAACAGTATTGTACCAAAAAACGTGCTTTTCTATTCGTCGATATATCCTTTGTGAAAAATTTTTATCTCCATGGGTTACATTGAGAAAAATGTCTTTTGTAGCAAAATTAAAAAAATATTTTCGTAATTTTATATACCTTTCATGAAAGTTGTTTTTTCACCTTTTCGGCTGAAATGAATAGGAGATCTTGATCAAAGTGCCTACGAATATTTAATAGCACTAAGACTTTAAATACGATTATTATCTAAAATTACATCAACAATCTTAGGTTTCTCTGAAGCCTGTTACACTAACGATAAATCATACAGATGTATTTAGTCAGCTCCGATCTGATAATTTGATTTTTGGCTAGGCGTTGATGACGAACCATGTACAGAATGGCCATCAACATCACCTAATGATCGACACGTCAAGAAAATAAAGGAACAGGTTCCTGAGAATAGGCGATTTACAGTAAGAGATTTTACTGACATCGGTTGAATATCATTTGGGCCTAAGAAAAGTGAAAACACGAGTGTTCCCAAAATCAATCTATTTTTTCGAAAAACAGCGTCGCTCTAATGTCTGTGAAACAATGTTTTCCGACTATCAGGCTGTCATGAAACGTATTATTATTGGCGATGAGTTTTAGGTCTATGCTTATGACCCGGAAAACCCGATGAATCTGCCGTATATGATGGCAAAAGTGAGCCGGAGCCGAAAAAAACGACAAATCAGATCAAAAATCAGGGTTGTGTTGACAGTTTTCTTCGACTATCAAGTTGTGGTACACTCTAAATTCCTTCCAACCAGCCAAACAACTCTTGGTTTTTGCACCACGATAATGCACTGTCGCATACTGTATGAATTCTTCGTGAGGTTTTCGCCAAATTTTCAATCAATATCGTGCCGAAACCACGGTATATGCCTTTTTGAGTTCGGTGTGACTTCTAGCCATTCAGCTTTGCTATGTTTCTGAATGTGACAGGTTAGAGTAAATGTTGATCTTAGTAACTCTTTCTGTAAAGTTTTGTACTTTTGACGTTTCCTCGATTTTTTTCCAAAATCTAGTAAAATTGTTCCTCTGTTATAACCAACCAACTATGTCGCTGAATGCCTTACTACATATGCACAAAGCTGCGAAGCGTATGTCCTCGAAAGTTGTTCTCAAACTCAGGGATACTTAGAGGACTGCGAGACTGGGCACTCTTTTTTTACGGAGACTGCGCTCCGAAGCAGTAGATTTAATTCCTTTATTGCAAACACTTCTGTTTGATGGATGAAGCTGATGGAAAGTTCTCAATAGTGTAGCCCTCTAGCAAACCTCCACGCGTGTTCGAAGATTCCAAAATACTTGGATTACCAGGTTGCCGAGCTTGGCTGCCGTTTCTGTACTCATATATCTTAGAGGAAGGCATGGAAGGGAAAGACTTATTGGAGGAAAGGGATGCTGAGCTCTTTTACGAATGGATCAAAGATTGCGGGGTGGTTCGCTAGAGGACTACACTGTTGAGAACTTTCTATCAGCTTCTTCCATCAAACAGAAGTGTTTGCAATAAAGGTAATAGTAAATCTATTGCTTCGCAGCGCAGCTTCCGTAAAAGTTGTGACTGTGCGCTCAAAAGTAGTGAATAGACCCCCCTCCTTATTCTTAGCATAGAACTATTTTATAATTAAACTGGTTACGGTGCCTAACGAAAGCAGTATTTCTTCAAACAGTAAGGCTGAGGTACTTCGGTCTCAATAACTGTGGAATGCTAAAGGGTAGGAGCTCCGTTGGCTTCATGTGGTTTAGCACTGGGTTGTTAGGCCTCAGACCAGCTCAGCAAGCGTTCGTCAATTATTAGTAGCTGAGCAGATCCTTCTGGCTCAGGATAAATCGGAAGAGGGCTAAGTTGCTCTTCGCTCTCAGCAAGCTTCCACTTTCAATGGTTGTAGGAGTTCTAACTGGATACTATCCGATCGGGATTAATGCAGTAAGAATGAGTATTTTTACGGATGCCAGCAGCATCAGCTGCTTCGAAGTATTTGAGATAGAATCATCCTAGTACTTTCTTATCGAATATGATGATTTTGTCAAACTAAGCCAAAAATACCTTGGATATCAATCATTTAGATGTCCAAGTGAAAGAGTGAAAATTTAAATAAAACACTTTTGCAAATTTATGATAGATTCAGATCGCTTTGACAACTAAAGATGGTTTTTCTTCTGGCTTCACAAAGTACTACACAAAACAATCGAAGCCATGACAAAAGAGATCAGCCATTTAAACTAACTTAACCGACTTTAACCTTTTTTATGGCCCACTCTATGATCGGAACCGATGCTTTATAATATAAATCTCCCCTCGCATTGAACCACTGTTTATTTAATTGAAATTTGGAATTGATGGAATTATTTTTATAGCCAAATAGCAATTAATATCAAAATGTTTCTACTGACGAGACCCAATGCTGAAAAGTGAAACAGTCCGTTAAAAGTTATTAGCTTATATTACCGAAATTAATTCAATTTTAAATAGTCTATAATTTATATACTATGTGGTGTAATATTTTCCTTAACCAGCGAAATCCAAATTGCCTTATTAATAACTCATAAGACCTGCTGGTTCCTTCGGCATCAACTAACTTAGGTATACACATACACTCTTAAGGAAGATTTTATATCAAAGTGTTTGCCTATCCTGCCTGGTATGAGCAAAATGTCGCAGGAACATGAAATATGAAGTCATTTCATTGATTAAAGTGTCAAGTTATTGAGCATAAAGCTAACTGCCAGGAATATGAACTTCATGGAAGCATCTTGTGCCACCAAAAGCGGTAGTGAGTTAGAGATTTGCATTGTAGCCTAATGTTTTCGATGGGTAATTTTTTTGAGAAGCGGAATTAATTTGAAAAGATATGAGAACAGTGGACACATAGAGAATCCTATCAACTGTGTTTTATATACTATTATATACTATTAAACACAGTTGATAGGGCTTTTATAAATCTATTTATGAACCAATAATATGAAAGTTTTTAGGTCCCCACTTCATTCGAAGTTTCAGTTATTTTCTAACAAGAAAAGCTTTCGGCAGATGGCGCTATTAGATTCTGCAAACTGAAAAAATCAAATAGCTGGCATATTTATGTATTAAAACTATCTTTTTAAGATACAAATAGTTATCAAAAGATTACAAAGGTATGACTTTTGAAAATATAAAACGACAAGTATGTATTCTTCAATAATTTCGACAAGTAGAAAGTGCTGTCGACAAAAAGCTTCATAGTTTAAAGTTTAAAAATTCGGGATACCAAAAAGTCTGGTTATAGCAAGAACATGACTAAAGATTTCTTGTGTGTTTTCTAGGGACGACTATAAAAGTCGAGAGAAAATATTTATGAGGCTTCCTCCTGTTGAAAAAAATCCCTTTCTGACCCACCAAAGACGTCTACGAACTCAAAGCTTTAATTTAAGAAAAGGTTGAAGGAGGAATTAAGAAGTTATTAATTACCCAGTATTACAATATCAATGCTGAGTACCAATAACCTCTTAAAAAATTAGAACAACCACCATTATCAAAAGAATTGCCCACATACACCTCACGCACACCACCGCTAGTATTAGCAGGAAGCAAAATATGCGATAATACTCGGCGACAAATGGCCACACAGCAGCATCGTCATCACTAACAGGAGTAATTCATCTCTGCTGCCGCGCAATAGGCCAA
Organism: Bactrocera dorsalis; assembly: GCF_023373825.1. Classification (NCBI taxonomy): domain Eukaryota; kingdom Metazoa; phylum Arthropoda; class Insecta; order Diptera; family Tephritidae; genus Bactrocera; species Bactrocera dorsalis. The sequence continues at coordinate 8,348,848 of NC_064304.1, read as the reverse complement.
ATCACACGACACATACACAAGCACACTCAGCTCAATATTACAAGAGAAACAAGTGAATGACATACGGGGCGTATACGTAATGTGCGCACTTTGAAAGCTTGCTGCGGCAAGCACTGCTGTATTTGCATAACATACGCGACAGTAACGCTGTGCGGATGACAGCAACTGGCAGATACAAAATGCCGATAAAGAAGCCGTTAGAAGTTTAAGAGCAGCAATGTTGGCTGGCTGATGGCAGGTTGGGTGGCTGTCAGTTAGACAGGCTGAAACGCTGAAAAACGGATAACCGAAGAAATCACTGTCACTGACACACAGCATATAAATGAACGCAAGACACAACTACCTAGCATGCGATGAGAATGGCATATAAAGCAACAACAAGCACACAAAACGCGCCGCCTGGCTTCCTGACTGCCTAACTGCCGTCAAGCGGTGTTGAACATGTTGGCAAAGCGCTCATGCTGCTGCTCAAGAACTACACGAGGATGTGCTGCAGCGCTATTGGCAGCGCGCGTTGCTCCTGTGGATGACAGGCGACGGGGCAACGGCTGCAGTTGTGCCAAAAACCAACACTGCGACAATATTAACGACGCACAACGCCTGCCATCAATCAATACCGTTTAGACAGTGCCAGCGGCGGCGTAGCTTGACGGTGCGGTTTCGCAACCAAAATGTGTCTGCGTCAAGACAACTGACAGCAGACGAACGCTGCCAATGGAGCGCGCACCAGAAAGCAAATAAATAAACGGATAAACGGATTTCCCTATGCGAGCAAAAATGGGAACGCGCGCCAGCGTTCCAATCATCAAAAGACCAAAAGTGAATGACGGCGCGGCAACAAAAATATGTACATACAGCAAGTGAGTATATAGCAAAAGTGGCAGCAACTAATTTTGCGATAACATTAACGACAGCGGCAGCAAGTTTGTAGTTTAGTGAATTACACAAAGATTAGTAGCACATCCAGTGATTGCGCGCCGCCCGCGTGTGTGCGTGTGTCAACTCCGCTAGGATAATGCGAGGCATATAACAAACTTTAACAAGCGCGCAATCGATTCACATCACTGCCTAACCGGGTGACTGACTGCTTTGATTGACGTTCTCGTGTGTCGTATGAGTGCGGTCGCCAGGCAAATAATACACACACGCACTCACACACACAACCGCACTAACATTTCCACTCACACTTGCGTGCGCATACATCAAAGCAGCGTAAACAACATTTCCGACAATAACAACAACAGCCAAAGCTATTTACTCTAAGGCGCATAACAACAATAATGACAGCATTAAGTGGGCGTAGGCGTGGGCGTGTTGCGTCAGGGCTTACCACAAGAACCCATTATGCAAGTGTCTGTTGGTGTGTGTGATTTTGTTGCTGTTTGTTGATTTGCTGGCTGATGTCTGCGGTGTTGAGTCGCAGTAATGGCATTAGCGTTGCCGGAAATCGTAACTGTTATTTTGGTTATGCTCCCCCTCTGTGTGTTGCGGGTGCTCCGTGTGACGTTACGAACTAAATTTGTAAATGTGTGCTGTTTAAGCAACTGCTGAGGTAACTTGTAGTTCACTTGAATAAATCTTAAGAATATTTGAAAATTTAAAGGATATGGAAGGATATCAGTCTCTTTTGCAGTATATGAGTTGGGTTAAAATGGTTTTTCGACATAAACGGATCTGTGAATGAAGGAAGTGAACCAAACTTTGCTTGAAAATTATAACATGAGTATATATATAAATCATGAAAAAGTACCGGAAAACACGGACTTTATTGCTAAAATACAAAATCAGTGATAGAGAAGAACTTAATTGAAGCTCATCCACAACCGCCTAGCAAATATCACGAAAAATCCTTAACTCAAAGACTGAATATGACTTCATTGACAGCCTGTGTGATACAAGATTTTGATCTAGTTCCGATTTTTGGAAGAAATAACTATCAAATTATGAGTTCTGAAACTGAATACAAAATTTCCTGGCATCTCAAATTTCACAGATATGATAGGATATGAATATATAAAGCAGTTCCCATATCTCGGAAACGTTTGTGGCTCAGCAATTCGAGTTCAGAATATCGTAGTTAAAGAAATTATAGAAATAAAGGTTTTTACGTGTGGCAATCTTATTCATAAGTTTAGCAGTTATGTCTCTTGTTATAAGAAATAAACGCAGTCGAAATGTTTTTATGTGGTTTCTTGATAAAACGGCATAAATCAAAATTATTTCAGAAGCCATTTACCAGATACGCAGATTGTTTAATTCATATTTTCTAAGTTTTCTAAGAATTTTGCTCTAAATTCTTAAGTTCACAATAGCTTTTTTTCCCTACCACCCACATTACCTTTTGTACCAAAAGCGACTTAGAAATGTTCAGGACTGCTTACTATTTGGAAATTACTATTCTAGTTCAAGAGCAAAGTGGTAACTTCTTCTCGACAAATTAATATATATTAATGCCAGAATTTAATGGCTGCTGATAGTACTACAAACCAAGTCTTCATGAGTGTATTTCTTATAACATAAGGGGTATAAATAAATTTTTATCTTTATAATGATCGGTCAATTTATATAGCAGCTCTATACTATAGTGGTCCGATCTACAGAATTTCTTTGACTAATATATATTAATGCTTTAGCCAATACTCCATGTGAAGTTTCGTAAAAATATCTCGTCAAATGAAAAATTCTTCCATACAAGATCTTTGTTTTGAGTTTTTATGACAGTCATATGCTAAAGTGGTCCGATATCGGCGCTTCCAACAAAAGGTCAGCTCATTATTGAGAAAATAAAGTGTCTAAAATTTCAAATCGATAACTCAAAGAATCAATTAGTATTTAAAGCTGCGGTAAAATTCTTAATAGTGTGCAAACGTAGAAGAGAAACTGTTAAAAAAGTAAGTGATATCACGATATCAAAAAAAAAAATAATAATTATAAGAAATAAGTCAAAAACTTAGTACTATTGTAATAAATTAAACCCAAAATTTCAACAAAAATGTAGTAATTTTTTTTTTTTCAAATTAATTATTGTCTTTTTATGAAATTAGAATTTAGTTGCGTGACCTTTATTTTTTAGTATTGCGGCACTTTATCGTGGCATTGAGTCAATAAGTTTTTGGCATGTTTCACATGATGGATGTCCGCTTATAATAGGCGACTGACACCTTGACATCAGCCACATCGGCCATTCCATTACCACGACATACATTCCTTTCCTTAAACTATCAACTAGCTTTTAGCAACTTTACTTGTATGCTAGGGATTGTTGTCCTGCTGGAACGTACAAACAAGCGGCATTTCTTCTCTGGTATACGGTAGCATGTTTTTTTTTGGAATATTTCGACCAAGAAATCACCAGTCACCAGATCACTGACGTTTCCTTTTGAGTGTTAAAAAGATCGAGGCAAGCTTAATATACCCTGTTTTTCACAAAAGTGTTCTACTGTCTATTATAAAAAATATGTGAACGGGGAGTTACTTATTTGAAATCAATCACTAATATTCATTCAAAGGTTATATGCTGAGTGGCTACTTCGGTTAAAAAATGTGGAACTATTTCCAAATTTTCAAGATATATTTGTTCATAACTATACACAAAGATTAAAAAAAAATTATACTAAATTTTTAGGGAGTTATTTACTATATCCGCAGTTACTTTACAAATTGTCCTAAACCCATGCACGGTGGTTCCTCCCATACGACAAAAATAAAAAAGTCTATGTTTATATATTGGGCTTGTCGCTAAATAAATAGTTGCATATGCCATCAAATTTATGTATTTTGAGTTTGTTTTGATTATTTCTAACGGAACTTCTTGAGTGAAAGCAACATATGTAGGGCCTTGCACAGAAGTAAATAGTTGACAAAAATAAAAGCGAAAGCAACGTGTACATTCAACTGCAAAAGTTTAATTTAAAAAAGTGTCTAAATAAAAATACTGAAAATGGAGATTAAAGTAGATGGTAATAGTATTATTTTTCAGTAATAACAAGTTTTTAAATTGTGCTGTTGTTTTTAGAATAACAAATTTTAATGAAGTGTCTTTTTGATTCAGTTTTGTTGTTGTTTGTTAAATGTATTTGGAGATTTAGTAACTTTGTCAACCGAATGCAGTGACCGGATTAGTGTGTAAATGTTGATAAAAGTATATAGTTTAAAATAATATTAAGTTCATGTGCAGGGATTTGCAGGTTTCTAAATAAAGTTCAATAAACTAACCTAACTTTTTAGTTTCAAAGTGTATTTTGTACATCAAATGTGCGTGTTATAGCATTGGTTTTTGCAAGTAATGTCAATAAACAAATGTAGAATTAGTTGTTGTTGTCTCACTCTCTCTCTCTGAGATTAAAATAAACACGGACAAATTTAAGCAATTCGCACTTGAAACTGCTAAAGGGCTTGTAGAGAAGTACCCTTGGTTCTATCTTCCACCTTCAGTTCACAAGATCCTAGTGCATGGTTCCGAAGTCATCGAAAGTGCAATAATATCCATTGGAGAACTATCAGAGGAAGCTACGGAAGCCAAAAACAAGGATATTAAGAGGTATAGGCTTCAACATACGAGGAAAACTTCTCGAATTGCAACAAATACAGAATTACTTAATATGTTATTGTTGAGCTCAGATCCATTTATTACAGGTCACGAAAATTGCCATGCAAAAAGAAAAGCGCATTATTAAAATCTACAATAGAATTGTTGGAAGACTAATTACGTAAAGGAATTTTTTATTGGGGCTTACAACGTCCTTATTTTTCTTCCAAATTAATAAAAATTTTATTTGAACTGTAAAAAATAAATTGTTTAATTTTATAAAATTAAATGCCACATCTGTTTTCCTTTCTATTTATTAATAATAAATCCGGGAATTGGAACAAAATTTATCACATGCTCAGGTATTTTAACGTTAGAATTATATATGTATGTAGAACATGAAAAGCGGGCGTTATACAATTGCGATTTTTTCAGAATATCGTACTTGCATGAACAGAAATATGCTGTGTATATTACAGGTCAGTATCTCTATTCTAACTATTTTTGTCGCTATCCTCCATACAAATGGAACCACTGTGCCATGTAATGATTGCGGCTTTCACTATGGGTACCAAAATTGTATAAGATAAGCTATTGTCTATGCAAAGACTTAGCATTTATAAAAAGAAATAAATAATAAATATAAAAAATGGTGGACTTTGAAAAAAATGTTGAGCTTTTCTCAAAAAGATATGCTTTTGAAAAAATTACATTTTTCATACAATCAAAAAACGGAAAGGTTTGGGCAAAGAAATATATTAAAATTAAGCAGGAAAAAGACAATGCGGTCAGATGATTGGTTTCAACTGCAGGAAATTTGAGAAAAGTAGCTTAAAGACAAACTTTTTTAAAAGTAGAAAAAATATTTATTCGAATTTTCACATTGGTGTGCTCCACAATTTACTCCTATTATTAAACTATATATGGGATTATAATAAATTACCATAAGCTACTACTAACAGTTCTAGCCTTTAACTTCATTATTTTAATATGTAGCTGTGAGCTTTTCTGCCCACCATAACCTCAACCTACCTCACATTCAATGTTGCAATAATATTTGATTTTTTCCAAATGTTCATGTTCGCTTTAATGAAAGTAAGAACACAAAACAGATACCATTTACAATTTTCACTCCACCGCGTCCCGCTGAGCGAGCACGATTAAAACTTCCGCTTTTATTATCACTCACTTGCAAACGAATATTTACCCATTTTCACTTTCAATTCATTTTCCAATTCGTTAGTCTCGCCGAAATTGGCTGTCGCTCGCGTCGCCGCTGAGGCATAAGCACAATCAATAGTTTGCCGATTTTCATTGCAATCAATCGGATTTGTCAATTTGTCTCGTTCGTTACATTCGATTTGTCCGTTTGACTTGACTGACATTTTATTTCGAGTAAAATAAATGTATTTTTATTTCCGAGTCACTTGGTTGACTTCAATCGTCTAGCGTGCTTAATACGTGCAAGTGTTTTAGTAAAAATGTTTTGTTGTTGCACAACATGAATTTTACTTTCAAGAAAATCAATAGAAGACAAACAATAACATTTAACAGATATTCCAAAATATTTTTTAAAATGTTCGAGATAAGGAGATTTTATGGATAATAGTATGGGTATGATATCATTATAAGTTAAAACAAGCAAAAGGACAAGCTCGAAAACACCTAAGTAACTAGTAATTCTATACTATTAATCAAGCTTTTTTTCTAGGTTTGAAAATTTCCTTACTCTGAGCACAGATTGTCGTGAATATTATTATATTTCTAGCCTCGGTTTGTCTATTGCGAAACTCAAAGATGGTGATTCGCACAATTACTTTAAAGTTTTATGTTATGAAACTGGTGAACTGTTAACGAATTTAATTTTTTAAATTACATTATTTAAGGTAAAACATGCGGTATAGCTTCGCTTTTTACTCTTTGTTGGAGCTTAGTGTAATGGGCAGGCACGGCTACAATTCGACTCATTTTCAGTCTTCTGTGCAACAGAGTAATGGAAACGGAATCGAGTGACTGCCTATGCAAACCTTTAGCACTTATGATCAAAGTTCCTGTGTACCGTGTACGAGTTAACGGAAAGGTATCTCAGCATCGTAACAAATTTGGCAGTCCAGAAGCACTCTTATTTTCTATAGCTTCACAAAGGACTGTGTATGGTAGTCCATGTGCGTTAACCTAATGTAAGCTATCTAGTAAAGAGGAAAGGGGTGCCCAACTGGGCGTAAACAAGCGACTTCGCCGTCAAACTAAATAAAAAATCAATGGAGATATAAAAACCCAGACATCCTTCTCAACTCATTCGGAGGCTAATGCCTTTAACAATTAGACAACTTGAAATACCTTCAGCTTTTCCTTGATAGGGAACTGCGGTGCTCTACGAACGACACCAACCATGATACTCAATGATATATAGTATATATGTAGAATAGATACACGTAGCAGGTGTATTGCTGCGAACGTCGATCTAAGACTCAGAGTCTCCCTAGAAAGAGTTTAAACATAGAAATACTGAAACTCTGCTCTTCTCCAACTTCATCTCTGATCATTTGAACCAATCCACCTCAAGGTCTACTAATGATGGTTTTTTTCAGATAAGCAATGTACGAGCTTTTAGAAGATCTTCGGAAAAGCTTATTTGTGCTACTAGATCACGACAGTATTTTTCAAACTTCATCATTCATTTTAAAGCTACTTAATTGTTGGTCAAAGCGGAATAGTTAGAAAATGTTAAGTTGGCTACCTCGAAACAGGCAGCATATCGTCTCACTTCCATGACGTCAGTTCAGGCATTGTGCAACAGCAATATCCTTCTGTCCTAGAGTAGAATGTAAGAGACCTACTAAACTACTTGCTACTACAAGCTTCATCTTCTTAAAATCTTAATAACCCTTACTGGACATTAGCCAATAAAGATTCATACGAAAAAGTTAAGAACTTGTTGCACGGAACGTGTCAAAGTTGTATGGATTAATGTGATGTGGAAACATTCAAGCACTTTCGCCGCCCTTGTCCAGATTTTGCAAGATTGAGGCTGAGACATCTTGGCAGTCGTAGTTTTGGCGAGAGATAACCGAAACTGGTATTAGCCGCCTCAAGATATTTATGGTGGGCTTTAAGTACTTCGGCAAATTATGATGGCCTTTATGATCGTCATAAGGAAGTTTTAGGTTTAACAACGACCCAGTGTTCTAAGCTATCCAAATAAAAACCCTGTTGGCGATTCTAGCAGGATCGACCTGTGTAACCTAACCCAGTCTCATCTTTAACAATACTTGATTTTAATCAGATAATACCAAAATCTTTTATACTAAAGACTCTTGGTTTAAGACCGATGAAAAATATGTTGTTGTAATATAAATTAAAAGTAAACCTTAAGTACAAAGTTTAGTTCAAATCGAAACCTAGTTGCAAATAAAATTTCAACTAAAAAAATTTTTGATTTTTAGTTGCTGTCAATTTTAAATTTGCTAATCGCTTTGTCTAAAAAAATAAAAATAAAATATTTAGCTTTTGCACTTCTCTGCATTCAATCCACTCTAATGTATGTACTTTAAGAAAAAAAGAACAACAAAAAAACACTTTCGAACCAATATATCGCTTACCAATAGCGTCAGAAGTGCAATAAAAGATATGCCATGTTATTATTCCTGCACTTATCGACGCTGTCGTCAGTCTTTTGCATTTCTCAGCGCTTAACACAAATACACATGCGCTTACACGCTCCTTCATATGAGAGTACATATCTGTGTGCAGAGACATAAGCATACGCATAATCTGGATGGCTTACGCAACAGCACGCATTAGCATACATTCCAAAGTGTAACGGCGCACATGGCGTATACGCGACTTTTCACATCTGCTTGCATTTGCAATAAAATATTTTATTGCATTTTAAGTGCATTTGCTTGCATAACATTTCTGACACACACGCCCACACACACGCATACATATATATGTATATGTATGCACTTATACATTTGCATGGCCATTCAACTGAGAATATGCAAATTTACAGTTGCGCAGAAAAATGCAAAATATTCAAGAAAAACGCGCAGACAAAAAAGCTCTCGCCGAAAACTAGCAAAGTTGCAAAAGTTTGCGCTCGATTGATGCGCGCTCTCGTACAGTGTTATGCACAAAAACATATGTAGCTGTGTGAGCACTTGGCAAAATATGAAAATATGACGGAAATATAAAAAGGCAATGAAGTTTGTTGTCAACAACTTTGCATACCTTTTATTCGAGCGCGTTTGTACGCTTTGCCAGCCTCAATATGCTGTGAATGCTGACGTTGGAATTTGTTTTCTTTGGAGCGAAAATAGTGTATGCAAGTTTATGTGGACATATATTTGTGTGTTTAGAATGAACATTTTTTTAGTATTATAGAAGCCCAGTGAGCAATTTTTTTATACACGCTGCTTGACTACTACTCTGGCTACAAGAAAAAACTTCAAACTCTTTGTGGTGAACGCAAAAAGCGGCTTTTATTATTAAAAAGCAATTTTAAGCGCTTTTGGATCTGTAATGGGACTAGGTGCATGATCATTAACTTTCGCCTGAAATTATGCAAGAAAATTTGCAGAGGACGAAAATGTACTGATTATGGCGCTGAGGCAGCCTGCAGCCATTAAAGAAAGCTCGCTTACAACCAGCATTAACGTTAGCTAGATTCTAAACTATTAGATAATATAACTTTTGGAAATTATCGTCAAAAATTACTTAAATTTCTTATATTTGGTTAAAGCGCCATCTGGTGGATTATTAATTTAAACTATACTATATCTAAAGAATGCAGAATATTTCGGTAGTATAAGTATATAAGTATAGGATAAGCTTTTATTTTCTATGTTAGAGTTATAGGCTATAAGGTAATTAACAGTATGATCTCTAGAAGATCTGTTAAATTTTGTTTTTTTTTTCAAAAAGTTATTTGGAAAGGATATAGCTGTAAGAAACTTCGGCGAAGTAATTATTTTCTAAGGATTAGGCTTTAAAAGGACCTATTATATATAAAACCATATTTCAGTCTCCAAACCACTTTCAAATTCACGTTTAAATGTGCAGTAAAATCTTACTTCTATCACACATTCCATTAACATTTAAAATAAGCCTTACTACTTCTACTGCATCAGAAACCCTCCTTTTTTCCTTCTAGGCTTCTCGTGTACAACAATATATGGATATTCATAACAGAAGAAAAATATGTACAAATACACATTCTTATACATATGCGCATCAACTCTCTGGCTTACTGCCTGCCAACCTCTGTCACCGCCTTCACCAGACGTTTAAGCTGCCTTCACACTGCTATTATTATGCAATTTGAAGCTCTTCAAATTTTATTTTTAACATTCCACGTTTCCTAGGCAAATTTCTTGAGAAAAACATAAATAACTGGAAAACATTTTAAAGCTCCTGTGAGAGGGATTTACAGTTAACTTGCGAATAGTCTCTGCCTGACTTGAAGAAAGGCATAAATCAAAATAACATTTTTTTACTTGAGTTCAATTCAAGTGCGGTGTCACTAGTTGTCAATTTCAATGAATACCAATATTTAAGTGCCTTGTTCTTCCAACTGATGTTTAAATAACCCTTTTTTATGTCTAATATCCTTTTTTTGATTTTATGTGAAAAATGAAAACGAATCACATTTTTTATTCCAACCAGGTTATTCCCAAAATATTAGATTGTAAGAAGTAAATTAAATACCCTCATGGTTTCTCAGAATGAATGTCTTATTTAACGAATTGTAATTAATTTAATTTAGTTTAATTTATTTTAATTTAATTTAGTTTAATGTAATTTAATTTAATTTAGTTTAATTTAATTTAATTTAATTTAATTTAATATAATTTAATTTATGTTAATTTAATTTAATGTAATTTAATTTATTTTTTTTATTTTATTTTACTTTATTTTATTCTATTCTATTTTGTTTAATTTTAGTTTAATTTAATTTTTTTTTAATTTAAATTATTTTAATTTAATTTAATTTTATTTTATTTTTTATATTTCATTTATTGCAATTTGTTCTTTAATTTCCCACCTCCAACTCCCACACCTTCACGATTCAATTTAATGTAATTTAATTTAATTTAATTTGATTTGATTTAGTTTAGTTCAATTTAATTTAGTTTAATTAAAATTAACTTAGTTTAACTTTATTTAATTTTAATTAATTATAATTTAATTTAGTTAAATTTATTTTAATTTAATGTAATTTAATTTAATTTAATTTAATTTAATTTAATTTAATTTATTTTAATTTAGTTTATTTCATTTTATTTAATTTTACTTTATTTAATTTTATTTTATTCTATTTTGTTTAATTTGATTTTATTTTAATTTAAATTATTTCAATTTAATTTTATTTTTTATATCTTATGTATTGCATTTTATCCCTTAATTTCCCACCTCCAACTCCCACACCTTCACGATTCAATTTAATGTAATTTAATTTTAATTTAATTTAATTTTTTTTAGTTTAATTCAATTTAATTTAATTTATTTTTAATTTAATTTAATATGATTTAGTTTAATTCAATTTAATTTGGTTTAATTAAAATTAATTTAGTTTAACTTAATTCAATTTTAATGTAATTTAATTTAATTTAATTTAATTTTATTTTATTTTATTCTATTTTACTTTATTTTATTTTATTTTATTTTATTTTATTTTATTTTATTTTATTTTTTTTATTTTATTTTATTTAATTTAATTTAATTAAATTTTATTTTATTTTATTTTAATTAAATTTATTTTATTTCATTTTATTTTATTTTATTTTATTTTATTTTATTTTATTTTATTTTTTTTATTTTATTTTATTTAATTTAATTTAATTAAATTTTATTTTATTTTATTTTAATTAAATTTATTTTATTTTATTTTATTTTATTTTATTTTATTTTATTTTATTTTATTTTATTTTATTTTTATTTTATTTTATTTTATTTCATTTTATTTTATTTTATTTCATTTTATTTTATTTTATTTTATTTTATTTTATTTTATTTCATTTTATTTCATTTCATTTTATTTCATTTCATTTTATCTTATTTATTGCATTTTGTTCTTTCACTTACGACCTCCAACTCCCACATCGTCACATTCATTGCCTAACACTTGCCTACACAAATACGCTCTATAAATAGCAATATCTCGTTTATTACTGCAAATCTTCCTGATTTCATCAACATTCTTCGATTAAACAGACCGGAAGGCAATAAATATACTCCGATACTTGTGCTTGTATTGCTCGCAATCGCTTGCGTGCGAACGCGAAACAATGGCGATAGCGTGATTGCGAAGAACAGTAACAAATGGAATGTGACCGGCTTGTAAAAGCACAAAACGCGATGAAAGACATAAAAGTGAATATACTTATATTTATGAACAACACGAAGTGGCAATTCGATAACGAAGTCGCAAAAGTCAAGCCGTGCAGGTGGCTAAAAGCATTCTAGCGTTCTGATTGTAGAGCAATAAATTTATATACATATGTGAGGGAAGAGAGGAATTCTCAATATAACTATGCATGTACTACAATATATTATTAAAATAAAATAGGACATGGCTTATGTGCTTTAATGTTATATTGAAAGCATTTGCTGATATTTGTATGAAGACATTTGTTTATTGCTTTGTTCTTAGAATGTCGTTTAGAAAACAGCGTAAAAATCTATTATAGCAACAGCCTTTTGTAGTTATTGTTCTTGGCTTACAGTAAATCTGTCGCACGAATTCTCTTTATCACCTCCTTTCTTTTACAAACATGCAAATTAAGACCAACCGCCTTAAAGCTTTCTTTGTTGATATCCAGGATTCAGTAAAGTGACTCGTTGAAAGAGTTGAGGAAAAACGCTCATTAAAGCCAGTATTTATTGAATTTTATTTAGAAACGGTCATTAAGGTGGGTCGTACAAATTCTAAATTGTAATGTAATGCATGTGATTAAGCTACGGATGTATTTGAGAGAATATACATATTTAGGTGGGTAAAAAAGGATTATTTTTTTCCTTTGCTTAACTCTCTAAAAAGTAGGCTCTTGATGCTGGTTCCAAGATAGACAAAGGCGCCAAGATTTCGAAAAATGTTCGTGAAAATTTGGTCGAGAGTAGATTTTCTTAGCCTAAATTTATACAGAAAAGGTCCAATCGGAAAGATTGAAGCCCACCGTCAACAAACTGAATGGACTTCTTTACTCCATCTGATTTATTTTAGTTAAAAAATAGATATATAAAGGGTGATTTTTTAAGAGCTTGATAACTTTTTTTAAAAAAAAAACGCATAAAATTTGCAAAATCTCATCGGTTCTTTATTTGAAACGTTAGATTGGTTCATGACATTTACTTTTTGAAGATAATTTCATTTAAATGTTGACCGCGGCTGCGTCTTAGGTGGTCCATTCGGAAAGTCCAATTTTGGGCAACTTTTTCGAGCATTTCGGCCGGAATAGCCCGAATTTCTTCGGAAATGTTGTCTTCCAAAGCTGGAATAGTTGCTGGCTTATTTCTGTAGACTTTAGACTTGACGTAGCCCCACAAAAAATAGTCTAAAGGCGTTAAATCGCATGATCTTGGTGGCCAACTTACGGGTCCATTTCTTGAGATGAATTGTTGTCCGAAGTTTTCCCTCAAAATGGCCATAGAATCGCGAGCTGTGTGGCATGTAGCGCCATCTTGTTGAAACCACATGTCAACCAAGTTCAGTTCTTCCATTTTTGGCAACAAAAAGTTTGTTAGCATCGAACGATAGCGATCGCCATTCACCGTAACGTTGCGTCCAACAGCATCTTTGAAAAAATACGGTCCAATGATTCCACCAGCGTACAAACCACACCAAACAGTGCATTTTTCGGGATGCATGGGCAGTTCTTGAACGGCTTCTGGTTGCTCTTCACCCCAAATGCGGCAATTTTGCTTATTTACGTAGCCATTCAACCAGAAATGAGCCTCATCGCTGAACAAAACACGCGCGCGAAACACATTTCGAACCGAACACTGATTTTGGTAATAAAATTCAATGATTTGCAAGCGTTGCTCGTTAGTAAGTCTATTCATGATGAAATGTCAAAGCATACTGAGCATCTTTCTCTTTGACACCATGTCTGAAATCCCACGTGATCTGTCAAATACTAATGCATGAAAATCCTAACCTCAAAAAAATCACCCGTTACATATATACCAGTCAGATGATTTGAGTTCAGAGATAAACAGTATATTCTAGTTTTCTTCAATAATATCTTACATATTTCGGCTCACAAACCGACCTTTTGATTATCTCATATTGTACAGCTTTCCATATTTTCTTATATTTTACTGTTTTTATTTAAATATTGCTCCCAAAAACCATGTAGCAATATAAATTTACCTTTTGAAATGCCAAACAAAAAATCCTTTCCGTTTCATTTAACTTCGCTCTGACCTATACATGTAAGTGCCTCCCCGAGGTTTACTTTTCCACTGCGCCACTCAAGAATGTAAAGTGCCAAAAACCACCACAGCATAACACACATTTACAGTGATGTTTAAATTTGTGTGTGTGTGCCATTTGACTTCAAATACACACACACACATGGACACAGCACACCGATCGGCAGAAGCAGGCGAACGCGAGAGAAAAACACTTGTTTACCGACGTAAATGTCTGCTCGACCAGCAGCAACGGCGATCAAAACTCGTAGGTGGCATGTAACTGGAAGGCGGGGGGAAACACGAAAGGGTGACACCGTGCAGAATACCTGGCACTGACTCATGCAGCATGTATGTATGTATTTAACTGCCAACACGAATACACCTAAGTGCACACTGGTCGAATTCTACTCGACACAAATACACCGAGGCAGATGCGCTCACTCGCCGCTGGGCATCACTTCACTGACTATTTGCATACAGTATGAGCAAAAAATATGCGCTCATTGTTTGGTCTTCGCATTTTTTATTTAAATTCTTATTTCTAGGCTGAAGGGTTAAATGCTAAACAAAAGCTGGTGTAAGAGAGATGCACGAAAAAAGTCGAATCGAGTGGCCAGAGGACATTTTAACCTGACAAAACAACACATGCAACCTGCACACACACACGCACACATATGCAATGCCGAATTTGCATTACTATCCGTTCATTTGCACGCCTCTAGCTGTGTGTGTGTGTGCGTGCATGTGTCGCAGTGCATTGGCATTCAGCTGACCAGCGCGGCAGCTGTGGCATCATGCATTAATGCAACGCGTCAACGCGACATGACAGCGCATTGAAATGCTACAAATTTCGAAAACGAAAAATAAACAAAAATCAAAAACAAAAAAAAAGACGAAAAAATAACAGCAGAGTGCACAGAGCAAGCATGAGCCAGCCAACAAGATCACGTACTTCGCCGCAAACAATGTAGAGCGCAGTCGAGCGGAAGCTGCACAAGCGTGTATCTGGTAGCGCTTGGGGATTTGGGGAGTGATGCTGGTGGCAGGGATATACTGCTACTATTGGATGCTAACATGTGGAGCTGTAATATTTATGTATGTATAATATACATATATATGCAAAAATGTTTTTTAAATTGTTCGTAATTTTGTTTAAGAAGTTATCTTTTGGAGATAGCGAACTTTTACTTCAAATAAAACATTTGAAAGCAATGAAATTATCAATATTTTGACATGACTCTTTTGGGCTCTTGGGCTTATCCAGTCTAACCTTCCTGATAACGCATCCAATGCTGGGTTTTTATCGGTCAGTCGAAGGAAGGTTATCACGTAGACCACCAACTAGACATACCGCACATAAAAATGTATCTAGCATAGTCAAAGCACATTGCACTGACATTTTTTGTTTTGTTTCCGAAGGGGGAATCTCCCAACGATACTGGCAAGGTGAACTGCAGCATGCACGATTCATATTGCTCACTAAAGTACACCTCTTTCGGGATCATGCTCAATTAGTTTAATCTGACTTTACTGGACTTGTGGAACAGTATGCCTACATACTAAACCTTAACTCCGGCTGCTGTAGCTTGTAACGGGTGATTTTTTTGAGGTTAGGATTTTCATGCATTAGTATTTGACAGATCACGTGGGATTTCAGACATGGTGTCAAAGAGAAAGATGCTCAGTATGCTTTGACATTTCATCATGAATAGACTTACTAACGAGCAACGCTTGCAAATCATTGAATTTTATTACCAAAATCAGTGTTCGGTTCGAAATGTGTTTTATCGACAAATTTTGTTCAGCGATGAGGCTCATTTCTGGTTGAATGGCTACGTAAATAAGCAAAATTGCCGCATTTGGGGTGAAGAGCAACCAGAAGCCGTTCAAGAACTGCCCATGCATCCCGAAAAATGCACTGTTTGGTGTGGTTTGTACGCTGGTGGAATCATTGGACCGTATTTTTTCAAAGATGCTGTTGGACGCAACGTTACGGTGAATGGCGATCGCTATCGTTCGATGCTAACAAACTTTTTGTTGCCAAAAATGGAAGAACTGAACTTGGTTGACATGTGGTTTCAACAAGATGGCGCTACATGCCACACAGCTCGCGATTCTATGGCCATTTTGAGGGAAAACTTCGGACAACAATTCATCTCAAGAAATGGACCCGTAAGTTGGCCACCAAGATCATGCGATTTAACGCCTTTAGACTATTTTTTGTGGGGCTACGTCAAGTCTAAAGTCTACAGAAATAAGCCAGCAACTATTCCAGCTTTGGAAGACAACATTTCCGAAGAAATTCGGGCTATTCCGGCCGAAATGCTCGAAAAAGTTGCCCAAAATTGGACTTTCCGAATGGACCACCTAAGACGCAGCCGCGGTCAACATTTAAATGAAATTATCTTCAAAAAGTAAATGTCATGAACCAATCTAACGTTTCAAATAAAGAACCGATGAGATTTTGCAAATTTTATGCGTTTTTTTTTTTTTAAAAAGTTATCAAGCTCTTAAAAAATCACCCTTTATTTGGACCTGCGGGACTCTGTAGGGTTATTCACGTGGTCTTATGATTCTCCGCAGGCGTTCTTTTATCCTTAGCTCTTAGAGTGTTATTGCGGCCTACTATTTCATGTTAGTCCACACCTGTTTTGATCGCAGCAGGTGACTCACTATGTGGTCGGGCGTCATCCTTCCGTTTGTTCGTTCTTCCAAAGTGGTTCCCTCCACAACATACCTCGAGCAGTAGAAAAATATGTGCTCTGCGTTTTAGGCAGTACTTCTGCAGAAAGAAAATTGTGTTTTGTCATCGTGGCGAAATTTGTGTAGGTATTCCCTGAAACAACCATTGCCCGACAAAAATTGCGTTAAGTAGAATTAGTAGAAGTCTGTCTCACCGTGCTGTCTGTCAATCCAGGGCGGGACATTCTTAATTAGCCTATATGTCCATCTTCGTTTGCATGCGCATCCCATTACTTTTGCCACTCATCGATACTTGTCGAGCTCTCCTTTTTGCGTTCGTCGTCCGTTGGGCACCTATTCATGGCTTTTGCTTTTCGATGAACTCTACTTAACGGAGAGGTCATTATAATCGGTGGCATAAGATCACATATGATGGCAATCGCTTCGTGCGGCACTATTCTAAACTCAAAAGCAACTCTAAGGCTCATAATCTGGGAACAGCCTTTGACACATTTTTTTTTTGACTCAGGGCTGATCCCATATCGGAGCACATAAGCATTGACTGACCAAAAATGTATAGATCTTAATGGTTTCAAAAACGATAAAGTGATTTTCGTTGATGGAAATTCATTTGTAATCCCGAAGTACATATACTTTGTAGGGCCTCTGACGTTTCCTTCTGGGTGTTACAAACTTCGTTACACACTTCGTATATTCTGTTTAGAGTATAAAAAATATGTGTGAAGATAATGTACTCTTTAAACTTAGCGAAACCAAAATTCCGCCTCGTTTTCCTGATCAGTTAACTTTCAGAACATATAGCGTTCAGAGGTGAACCTTTATCCAGATGATTTCCAAAATTAAATTAGTTTAGTCTTTTCCCATTTGTAAAAGCATTCATCCCGAGTTTTATAATGAGTCTCCTTTGAATCGTATACCTAAAGTTTTCTGCTTAAGTATTTATGTATTAAATATTTAGGTATATTAATTCAATATATAAAATATATGTATATTCCTTAACTTACTTAAACAATTTGGACTATAAACCAGTTTAGTTTAAAACCACCCCCATAACAATAACAAGTTAAACAAGCAATGTTTTTAGACCATTTTAATTTTCCTCAGGGTCTTGTAAAACTCTTACTTATAGGCAACTTTGTCGAAGCAGAGTTATAAAGTTTTCTAAGTCTTTACAAAAGAGCCTTTCCCTCGATGACAATTCCGTGTAGAGTTGTGTGGTGTGGTGATGTGTTTGAGTATCCTCCTTATATTGGTGTTCTCAAGTGTGGTGTGTTGGATTATCAGTGTTGTGGTTTGTAGAATGGTGTATAAGCGGGCTGGAAATTATATTCATTTAATTCAGATACCATATTTATGGCCCACATCTCCAACGAAGTTAACTAAAGTCAATTACCTCGAATAGAGATGTTCGAACAAGCATTTGGTAGAAGTGTAACAGTTAGTCCACAATAAAAAATCTTAAATTTCCACAAAAGTAAAATTTTGCAAACACATTTCTTACACAGCTGAAAGCTTGAGAAAAGCACAGCCTTTTTCAAACAAAAATTATGAAAACTCTAAGCTCTTTACCACAATTTCCAGCAAAATATTAAATTTTCGTATAATCTTATATATTTATTTTTCAGAGTAAAAAGTTTAGTTGACCTTACACTGCTCTCTCCAGAGATTTGAACTCAGCCTGACCATAATCCCCAAAGTCTTAAGAAACTTGTCAAAAACTTTACGACAGAAGATTGAAAAACGGTAAATCTGCTTAAAAAGCCACAAAGGACACCACCGAAAGGTGTCAAGCAAACACACAACACAAAAACAAGTACAAAATTTCGGAAAAAAAGCAACATAAACAACTTAAATGTTTGTGCGCTATAATGCCAAGGGGATGCGACCTTACAAGTACAATAATGTCTGGCAGAATGAAGAAAAGCATACATACATTGCGACAAAAAAGTATGTATATAAGTAAAGGTGTATACATACTTTGATATGTGTATGTATTTACACGCGCTTAACCGACACACGTTGCTTTGTGACACATTGTGGTGACCGCGGTGGCCGCTCAGTCTACATGCGCTCCGCTGACAAATGTGTTTATAATAGAAAATACACAAGTTTACAATGTAATCCATTTAGGTGTTGTTGTGTCAATATAGTGACAGCAGAAGAGTCGAGAAATTTTTACAAGTACTGGACAGACGTTAAACTTTGTTGTTACATAAGTTGCATGCACACAACAGAAAACAGCTGCAACAATCTCAGTAAGAAAAGAAAACTGTACCATATAAACATATTGTATAGGAATATAGTCGTACGAAGACGGTTCGATAAGAGAGTGGTTGTATCATAAATGCAACACTGTAACTATCAGCTAATAACTGTTAATGAAGAGCTTGAAGACCTGTCAAATCTCATTGAATATATTCCGAGGAAAGTGAATTTGGTGTGCTCCACATAATACTTCTTTTTACCGAACTTCGTCATGGTATTCAACTGTGGAATTAAGAGAATCCGAGAAATATTTGAGATTTATAATGTAGAAGAAGAAGAAGAAAATACGATCTTGTAGGTACTTTGACAGCCTCAACAGCAATCCGGATGAACCCTTCGGACATTTTCTAAAGAGAAATGAGTTCTAAGTCCATAAAAATGCTTCGTTTTAATATAAGGTTGTCAAATATCTCCCTTCCGCTTTTTTCTCTTTATTCAAAGCTTTATAGAAAATGTTGCAGTGATCCGATTTTGTTCAAATATGCGCCGTTTCGTTCGATAATCTGTTTCATTTTGGACGGCAACTTCATAATACCCCTTACGTGGAAGCCCTCCTCCTTATTTGCGAAGAATTCGGACAGCCACTTTTCGCAAGCTCTTTTGAATTCAAATTTACACCACCAAGGGCGTTCGCCATGGACAGGAACAGGTGGTAATCACTTGGCGCTATGTCCGGGCTATATGGTGGATGCGATAAAACCTCTCATCTGAGTTCCTATAGCTTCTGACGAGTCATCGACGAAGTGCGTGGTCTGGCGTTGTCCTGGTGGAACGCAACACCCTTCCTGTTGGCCATTTCTGGACGCTTCTGGTCCATCGCCTGCTTCAAGCGGTCCAGTTGTTCGCAGTAGATGGTAGAGTTAAATATCTGGTCATATGGGAGCAGCTCATAGTTGATGATTCCCTTCTAATCCCACCAAACACAGAGCAAAACCTTCGCGGCCGTCAATCCCGGCTGGGCCACTGTTTCGGACGATTCACCGGCCTTTAACCACGACCGTTTTCGGTTGATATTGTCGTATGTGATCCTCTTTCTCGTCACCAGTCCCCATCCGTTTCAAAAATGGATCGAGTTCTTTCCATTTCAGCAGCGTATCGCAGACGTTGATTCGGTCCAAAAGGTTTTTTTGCGTCAAATCATGCGGCACCCAAACATCAAGCCTTTTTGTGTATCTAGTCTTCTGCAGATAGCTTAAAATGGTTTGGTGACTAACTTTTATTTTCTGAGCGATGTCATGAGATACCACACGCCGATCTAACTCCATTTTTTCCATGATTTTATCGGTATGGCTTATTCATGGTGTCGTTTTCACCTGCTCCGAATCGTCGAAACCATTCCTCCGCAGTTCGAAGTGATAGAGTACTATACCCCAAAACACCATTAATCTCCAGCGGATTTTCCTTCAACGAAGGAAAACTTTAAAGATCTTGTAGGACAGCATCCACAGCAGTTCGGATGCATTTTTCGTACGTTTTCTTAAGCGAAATGAGTTCCAGGTCTATTACAAGTTATCAGAACTAAAAAATATAAAACTTAAATCTTTTCCCCAGTGGTATGTGGTATAAAGGGCTTAATAAAGCTTTGTCTTCAAAAGAAATATTTGAGATTTCAGGATTGAGGAACTAGAAACTTCTATTAATGAAGTCATTGGTTTATGGAAGTATATTAAGCAGTTTAGATCTCTGTGTCTAAAACTTGTCATCGGACTCGAATTAGTGGCTAATTAGAGAGAATTATCGGTTAAATACAGAACTATCGATATATAAGAATAGAGTTTGATTGGGGATGTCTTGAATTCCACAGTTCTGTAAAATAATGTTCTAATTCTAATTTATAAAACCAAGGATATATCTAACAACCCCCTACAAGGGCTTATGTGGTAGTAATGTATATTAAACAGAGACTACGACACGGGATAAAAGACGAAGCCGCAGAGGGACTAAGCGGCAAAACTAACTGAGGCAAAACGCTGCTTCTTATAAAGCAGAAAGGTAAGGTGTAGAAAAACGAATAAAAAGGTACTAAAAGGAAAATGGCAAAACATTTTTAGCGTTTTTCCGAAGAAAGGCAGGTAAATTGCAAAACTTTCTGCTGCTAAATTCCGAATTTCTCCAAAAAAAGCGAGAAAAAAAGCGGAAAAGTTGTGCAGAAAGTGCAAAATTTCAGCGAGTCTGACTGGTACGAAGCAAAGCCCAAAGGAATGACTATCAATGTTACGGCAACGGTAAAACGTAATGTCAATGGACGGCGTAAAGCTTTTTTTTGCACGCCTCCTACGAAAAGAGGGCCCTTCACACTTTTAGCGCGCCTCACACACCTTTGTTGGAGTGAGAGGTAGTGTGTTCGCAACGCTTTTAATTTTCGCAGTTTCGCATGCCGAATCCACCTTTCACCGCCGTGGCAATGCCATCAACTCAATAACCTGCGTTAGTTGGCTACACTTCCGTTTTCAGTTCGTGTTGCAGTTCGCACTGCAAGTCGCTTTTCCTCGAAAGTTTCCGCTTTCACAATGACCTAGTCAGCGCTTAAACGTTTCCCTTTTGCCTTGCCACTTAGCGCGGCATGAAAAATGTACTGCGCGAACTCGCATGACAATGCAAGGCGGTGCGCGGCTCAAGGAAGGACGTAAGTGCAAGATGAGTTGACGACAAATTTGCAACTTGGAAATCGCTAAAACTTTTCGCAAATTATTTACTCTTTTCTGGTAAACTTTCGCATTGACTATCGCGCTGGCGTCCTTCGCACCTCCGTCCATCCGTTCGCCTGTCCGTTCGTCTTGTAAAACAATTTCAATTTGTTGATGGTGACGTTTCGATTGTGTGAAAGGAAAACAGAACTCTCAAATGGAATTTGGCGTGAATTGTGGCGTACTTTGTTTTGCTAAAAATGTTCATTTGCTGTCGCTGGACATTATTCTTATAAACTATTTAGATACTGAAAGTTTTTTTTAGAAATATTTGACATAATACTATTGGAGAGGGATGTAGTTCTTAATATAAATTTGGTGGAATATATAACTCGTGGTATATAAATCATACACCAAGCGCTCAAAAGTATTATATAAGTGTAGCAGTAAGGCTTGCAGGAAACATATAAGTACAAGTTTCTCGAAGTTTTATAGACAAGTGGGTAGCCTCATTCAGAAAAGTGTGCATTCACTCTGATAGCCGAGCGGCTATACGGGCTTTGAGCTCGCTGACTGTGTGTGCTCAAACCTAGTCAATAAGTCCATCACCTCATTGGCAACAGCTTTAAACTTTTTTCATATTATAGTTGTATGAGTGTCAGGTCAGAGCAGATTTTCCGGAAACTGCAAAGCTGACCCAGATTTCATCCGACGCGAAGCGAGTCGGCTGTCTGATGTCCTATTCTGCTTGGCAGACTCGGTTCAACAATCAAAACTTGTGCGACTGGGAGATCCTTCTGGTTCAATGTAAAATATAGGACCTTCTCCGTACAGCCACTTGCGTTTAACAAAATCATTCTCAAATCAAAATTGTTTTTCATTTCATGGAGGAATGGAATATAGGTGAGGGGGACAGGGCATAGGACTAAGTTTTTACACGGACGACTTCAAACTAGACAATCAAGTGGAAGGTGGTGCTCATTCAGCAAAATTAGATACAGAATCGCCTTCTGTATGCCAGAACATTGCGGTATCTTCTAAGCAGAGATCACAGATATTAAAGAAAGCCTTGTTGTTTTGACAAAGAGGATGCTTATTCTGTATAAAATACATACAGATAGCCAAACAGCTTTAATATCAATAAAGTATTTAAGGGTTTTGTCAAAGATAGGGAAAGGATGCTTTGATTCCTTTGTTGATTTATCATGCTATTTTATGAAAAACCTGCTATGAGATCCAGGACATAGTGACATTTTTAGTAAGTGTGAAGGAGACGAACTAGCTAACATATGTAGAGCATGCACCACCCTACAATGAAACTCCGGAAAAGAGGAAATCTATATGCCTCTGGTTACTTGTAAATGTTTAATCGACAAACATATTATAAATGTATATACTAGCTGAATCTGCGTGAAGTTAATCCATAATTTGCTCAACGTGCAGGTAAATGTGGCATGAATAGAATATGACCCACTAATACCGAATACTGAAATTCTAAAGAAATCACGACCTCCAGTAGAAGTGCTAACAGATCACTGTCTTATTGGCAGACATGCCAGCAGACTAGGAACACCATAAAATGACCGTTGTAGTGGCTGTCAGGAGGTAGAAGGAGAGGAAAATATATGTTAAAACATCTAAATATCTTCTATGAGATACAGGAAAACAATTGCAATTATCGCTCGAGCACTTCTTGATGATATTTCAGATGTTTCACAGCTAAAACTTTTTGTACTGATGCACTTCATCATAAACACGGGGTGGTTCAGAGAGACGAAAATTGGGAAAAGGGATTTTAGTATAGGTAGATTCAAATTCATTAATTTTTTCTCCAACAATATTCTTATCAGCATAAGAAACTCAGTCCTCTTAAGCCAGCTTATAAATTTTCCGTTATTTTCTGCGAGAAAACAGCCATGTCAGTATCGCACTCGCTATTTCGACTCCAGACAAGTTATATTCCGATTTATGGAAAAGTTTTAGAAGAATACATACGAGACATCTACAAAGGAAGCTCTCTCGGTCAAATCCAAATTTTGCATTTATGCAACAAAAAATTTTTCTTGCTTGTAACCTCTTTTTTACTCTCTTCAGCAAGGAAGCCAATATCTTCTAATTCCATGTATTAATCTGAAATTATGATTGAAACCAGAAACGTGTTGAAATGAGTGTCGTCAAATACAATGTGACTCCATTCGTTTTTGCTAACTTCCTTCTCGGCGCACGTATGAATATTTATAGCAAATTTCGCACATAAAATAAAAGCGAGGACGTTCTTAAATTGCCGCCAACATTTCACGAATTGGAACGCATAATAAATTTCGGAACAGAATTTCAAATTTGCCGTGAAAACTGCTGAAGCTTCGTTTAAAGTGCACAAGTGTCTGTTGCAACGGTCGCATAAATATCCGTTATACTTTTTTATTTTCAACTTTTCTTCTTCAATATTTTGTTACATATCATTTCGTCTCATTTTATACAGCAGCACGAACCAGCAGCTATAAATTGCAAACACAGCAAACATTTTTCTGAGCGATGTAAGAATTCGGCAAAACAAAAAGTAAATAAAATGAAAAATACAACAACAACAACAACAAAATTGCCAGTAATCCAAGAGAGTACAACAAACTATCAGAGTCACGTAGCAGCTTCATATACAACTAAAAGATACAAGTGAGGAGGGAACACGGAAAGTATTAAAGCAAAAACGCAGAAAATGCATTCGGACCGTGTTATTTGGGCACCAACACACACACACACACATGAACTCACGCGTGGCGCATACAAAAATAACAGTTGTGGATGTGGGGCAGTAGCGGCGAAAAAACGGTACATTTTCGCTAACGTAAATTACCTGGAAAATACGTGACTCTAACAAAAAGTTATACATCAAGGGGGTGAGCGCGCGCCTCTGGCTGTGTGTATGTGTGTGTGAGAGCGTGCTATTGCAATTGTGTTGCAGAGCGTTGTTGGGGGCACACACTCATATTCGTGCAGCTGCCACATTGGCACGAATCTGCTGTGCGACGAGTGGACGCTTGTCGTGAGTTGCCGCTGAAATTGCTCTGGGGCGCACAAACCTAATCACGATGGCAAGTTTACCTACAACTACACATATACACACGCACATGCATATAACACACACATACACAGAAGGCAAGGTAGGCTGTGTTAAAGGATTTGCGACGTAAAGCGCAAAATTTTAAAATTAACTGAAGTTGGGATCCGGCGCGGAGAAGAAGGATGCTAAGGATTGCGAATTTCTTGATTGGTATTCAGCTGTCGTCGGCTAGGTATGCTTTGGCAAGCTCAATTCTACTATTTATTGATATTGAAGATCAATAGTAATCATCAATATAAATTTAGCAGATTTGGCTTGGCGCATTTTCCTGTTTTATTCCATATGTCATTGTAGAGTCTGTATAGATTGGATTTAAAGAGGGACAAGGCCAGCAACGATTGTTTAGATACCCAAATCACTAAACATGCATATGTTACATTAGTAGCTAAGAACACTGGGTCGGGCTAAAAAAACATTTCACCTATAAGAAGCTGAAACGTGGCTTCTGCACCACAGACAATCCATTGCCAACTAATGTCGTATTAGATTGTTGTTGTTGTAATGGTTATCTAGTACCCGTTAGGATGATAATTTTCAGCTAAGTTGACATCGAGGTCTCCCAACAATAGGCCCAGGAAACGTGCTGTTCCTACAGCTTCGGACCCTAGCTAGAGGGGTGTCATATGTGTAGGGTTAGCTGGACATACAAAGGGATGGTTAGAGTCATGCGGAGCTCGTTGCATGGTGGATACTTAATTGATATGTCGGGATCGATTCTAGATAACTAGAAGTTTAACCTGCTACAGTATCCAGAAGGAAGCAGTCTTTTTACCTAGCTTGACTGCTCTTTTAGCGACTGGGAACCAGTGAGAAATAATATGGCTACATTTAAAGGCATGAAAACTGAGCATGAAGTTTACAACTCAACACCATCTATTTTTCTGGAGTTCTTCTTATTAAACTAAACTAAGTATTCGGACTGGGGTGAGGTAGTATCTCTGAATATCCAGTCACAGTTCAGCTACAATACTCGATCCTTGCATCCACGTCCAGCACACCGGGAAATGTTAACAAATTTGAGTGAGATGCGTTAACCAAAATAAGTGTATGTCTTAAAGCAAGCGGATTCGCTATATAAACGTGATCAACGAAACGTTCTCCCAGCTGGAGTTCTGATGCTGGGTTTGTGAACAAAATCTAATTCCAATGAAAGGAACATAAAAGCCTCGGATATTGACCTTAAAAACGTTGACAACCACAGCAAACGAGCATAATTTCCACTTATAATCTAAGCCTGAAGATCAAGCGCAAAAACACTCTTGCCAACAGGTGCTACTTTGGGATTGGTAGGCAATTGAGTAGCTGATCCCTTTCTCGACCAACAAAAATTACACTCAATAAATATTTTATTATTCCCGTCCTATTACATGCCGTAGAAACATAAACGATGACGAACGAAGATAAGAAGATATTTGAAGCGTTCGAGAGAATTGGTTTTTGCAAGATCTTTGGAGTCGGCTGTATGAGCGATGAATACGTATATAAGTAGATGGAACGACGAACTGTATGAGCTGTACGAGGACATAGATTTAGTTAGACCTATACAAATTCAACGAATGCGCTGGTTAGACTATGATGCTCCAGAGAAAAGCTCCTTCGACTAGAGGCTCATGGGTTGACAAGAGAAGCAGTAGCACTCACACATCCAATGGAAGAATCAAGTCCGTTGTGATCTGTTTGCACTTGGGATATACAACCTGGCAAAGAATAAAGGCAACTGGTGAACTTTTGTGCTCTGAGCCCAGAGCGACCCTCGGTTGTAGTGTCAAAGAAGAAGAAGATGATGAATATTGTTCGTACTAGGTAGTTGTGCGCTGAGCTCGCGCTCTATTTTATATCTGATCGAATTTGATAAAAACTGACAAAATAAATTACATATTCAAGTATTTTAAATCAAATCTTTATTATCGCCTTTAAAATAGACTTCTGAGCAAATATGCGGGACATGGCTTTATGCATATGACGTCCAACAAACTACAGATCGGCCCACCATAGTGAGATGACATCAAAAAATCCAAAACTCACTGAAATTCTGCTGTGTAAGCCGACGTTCAGCAATACCAGAAGCTCCGTCAGGATCGGGAAGGACCTCTCCAGGAAGTTCAATGCCAAACGAGGTTTCAGACAAGGCGATTCTCTATCGCGCGACTTCTTTAATCTACTACTTTAGAAAATAATTCGAGCTGCAGAGCTGTCATCAAACAAACAGTCGTCGCATTCGCGAATGAATGAAAACACAGATCTGAGAGCATTCGAAGCAGTGCCCGCTGGGGTAAGCAGAGGAAGGGATGGGGAGACCAGATGGAGAAGGACCTGGCTACACTTGGAGTCTCCAATTGACGCCAAATAGTGAAAGGAAAAGACGACGGTCGCGTTGTTGTAAACTCGGCTTCAACTACATAAGCGATGTCTAAGCCAATAAAGAATTAGGATTTGGCATTGGCTCAGAAGGAAATTGGAAAAGTTTACTCAGATGATATAGCAAATACCGTCTTAAGACTTATTGAAAGATTTCTAATTATACCTTTAATTCCTCCAAAAAAGTTTGAAAGCGCTTGCATACTTCTTCCACGGAAATCTGGTACCAACCCCACAAATTTGCCTTCACACACATTGCGTGTATTCTGTGAATGAATTTACAACAACAGCAACAAACACAGAAAAACACATAAAAACCTGATTGTGGAAGTTCTTAAGCTTGCGATTAACTGTATGTTGCACATTAAGACCATGTTCAAGGAATTAAAGTGGCAATTATCACCAAACGAACGAACGAATGACTGGCATCAACGTGCCGCGGCGACAGGATTTACACGCGTGCGCACCCAAGAGCGCAAATCAACGCTGACATAATTTAATCAACAAGCGAGCAACAACAACGACAACACACGCGTGTGCGTGTAGCGAATTTATGTGGAAGCCACATGCCACATGCCACACATGTGCTGCCACGAACGCATCAACACGAACGCAAACACGCCAGGCGACAAATGTGATTTGCTTGGCGCAGCAACAGCAACAACAACAGTAGCAGGGGCAGCAGCATGAATTTCAAATCCAAAGCAACGCCGCTCCCCAGCAGTGAGCCAGCGCTGACTGACAGCTTGAAAGCGAAACAAAAATAACAACAACAACTGAATAGAAATGAAATGGCAACAACATGCAAGCATTTATAAAAATGCAATAAAGTGATTTGCACCTCACACTCCCCACGCACCGGCTCGCCGCTCACTCGATGCGTCGATAACTTGGCCGCACTGCCGCAATCGGCTCGTTGAAATGAGCAGCCGGCAACAAAATGCTTGTCGCTCCGTCAACAGCCACGGATCAGCAGCACGCAGCAACATCAACATACAACAACAATAATGCCTACAACAACAACAACAACAAATGTTGCAACAACAATTATTATAAAAACAACAAAAACTACAACAACATCATTTATAACAACTACCAAAACCAACAACAACAACAGTTATTACAACAACAACTATACGAAATACAACAAAACAAGAACGATAACTACAACAACATTATTAATAATCACTACAAAAACAACAACAAAGCAAAAGTTGTAATTCAAACGCATGTCGGTGTTTTCAGCCTCACAAATACATAATAATTTGAGTGAACACACATGTGCGCGTGCGTGTGCATGTGTGTGCGTGGTGGCGTGCAACTTAGTCGCTTTAAGACTGGCAATTAATTTAAATTGCGCATCCACTTTAATCACCAACAGACGTACGAAACAGCAATCACATAAAGGCGACTTAAGATGAGCACACATGCAACCGCACAATGCCACTCAATACAAATACACACACACACGTGCAACATGCCACATACAAACATTTATTTATGAAGTTTACACATGCGTATGTTCACCACACCCGCGACTTATGGATGCCTGTGCCGCATGCAACGCATGACTTGGCATTCGAACAGCACAACGATAAGCCACAACAACAACAACAACGGCTGCTATTTTAATACCAAAAAGTGTGTATGCATCTGTACGTATTTGGTGTTATTGTTGTTGTTGGCATATTTTTGTTGTTGTTGTTGTTGTTACCATATTTAATGTTATTGTTGTTGTTGTATCTGCCAGTGGCATGTCATACACACGTTCTTCTTTCCATTTTGGCATAACCAACTGACAGCATTCAACATGGAAATGTCAAGTTCAAGAGTCACTCCACTCAAATGCCTGGCAGCCGCTGGCACTACACGTTTTAGATAGCACCACGCACACACGAATACCCACACATACATACATATATACTATATATACTTTCATAAATAAATATCAACCAATATCCGCACGGCGTTGGCGCGCTCACTCATAAGTCAGCATCGAGGCAAATTCCGTCCAAATGCAGTTGGCAATGCGAGTTAGTCAGCGTCTTTGCCACATCCAATTCCCCCCACACGCCTTCACGCCGTCGACTCATGCGCTCCAAATCCAATTCACTAAACTCCACTTCACTCTCGCTGCAGCAATGGCAATGTGATTATCATCAGCGTCAGTCTGTCCGTCAGGCGGCAGCCGGCAGTGCCCATCAGCGTCGCTTATAATGCTTGTGGCACCCAACCAAACACACACACACGCGTAAGCATGCAGGAGATCCTCCAATTATTCGTATATATGTATATGTGTGTATGTGACTGTTGCAGCGCTATAAGAAGTGGATTACTTGTGACGTTTATGGCATTTGGCTCGGCATTAAGTGGACTTAAGATTTTTAAATGACTCCAAGTACTAGAGGGTGGCTGTGGTTATTGCTGTTGCTGATTGTCGGTTGCCGGTGGCTGCCAAATGTAAACAGAACGCATGACAGGAAGCAGCAGCACGCACTATTCAGCTGCATATAATTACAGTTCTAAGCGCTTTTGCATGCGTGTATGCGTGTGGTGTGTGCGTGCAATTATCTTCGGTAGTCAGTGATAAGGCAATATATGCTTACGCGGGGTCAACTTGTGATAGTAAATTTAGTGCTCGACATTTTCTATTTCCTCACTCATTTGACTAAATAACCTCTCTTGTGATTTAAAATAGATATAATGGCCATATAAAATCAATAAAATATGAGCTCCGTTTGTTAGCTGCTCAATTTGTAATCTCAACTGTAAACTAAATTTCTATAAACAATTTATGTGTTGAGTGACCGTTACTGTATTTAATCTTATATTGGTAATTCATTTTTAAAAATAGACACATGCTGTGAATAAGTGTGGAAGAGCTAAGTTCATAGAGATTACTTAATAGATGGCAGTAACCAATTTAAGTATGCCAACGAGTACCAAATCGAGTCAATTTAGTTTAATTGAAAAGTGTCATAACCAATTTTTAACATTTTTATAGAATTATAATTTATCGGTTGGAGTTAAAAATCGTAGATCTTATGTTAAAATGTTCAGACAATCTTGATAATTCCTTGTTTGAGATATAAAGGTTTTGTTCGGAAAGTAATACCACTGAGTCGATTAAAAAAAATCTATTGAACCAATTGTTAAAATTCTTTAAAAACTTTCAAAGTATGCTTCTTCTGCGTCTATGCAGCGCTGCCAGGGTTAATTCCAAGCATTGAAGGTATCACGGAAGGCATTCTTCGGAATAGCTTTGAGTGCCGAGGTGCATGCTGCCCCTTTGTCGTCTCAAAATGCTTGCTTTTCATCGGCTTTTTCAAGAATGGAATAAAAAAAAAGTCTGGGAGAAGCGACATATGTGTGTGTAGGGTGGCTGCGGAAGCGTTGGGAAGCCGGCCTTGCTTAGGTAGCTGTTCACAAAAAAGACTGTGGGAGTCGGAGCGTGGTCGTGGTGCCACTTCCAATCGGCTGCGATGGTTCGGCGGGCCGATAGCCCTTTCGGTCTCTTGAGGACTTCCACCTAAAACTTGGCATTAACGGTTTGTTCAGGAGGAACAAATTCTTGGTAGACGATGCTTTTTCGCTTGGGATTTGCTCATTCATCAGCGACCTCCTTCCGGCCCTTCAAAAAGGCCTGGTGCCACACCATACACACACCACACACCACTTCTTACTAAAGCTACATCTGGATAAGCCTGCTTGATATATCAAACGTCTCTGTCGCAGATTTTCCGTTTTTCAGACAGAATTTGATCGCGTACCTTTGCCCAAACGACGCTGCATTTGCGGTTTGCACCACTCTCAGAAACACGTCGGGCGAAAATGTTTGTCCTGACTCTCCAGGTGCTCGGAGACAACTGACCAGCCGATCGTTCGTTAGCTAGGAACGCCCTCTACCGAATCCAGTCGGTACGCGCATGCCCCGAACTTCTTGTTTTTCAAAGAAAAAAATCAACCCTATTACTTTCCGGACAAACCCCGTATAAATTTCATCCGAAGTATAGCCCACAACATGATGCAAAATATGAAGAATTATGAATAAATATGTAAATAATAATGTTTCAGAAAGAACGTCAAGAGTTCGCCCTCTTTTTTTGTTATGTTGCTTTATCTATTGCGGTATTTGGCAATCCTAGCGTTACAATCTGACCACTCACAACTTCATCGTAAGGTTTGACATTTCTGTTGTTATATATACTCAGCACGTTTTGACATAATAGCGCTGTTTGTGTTATCTACAGTAACGTAAAATATTCATCTTCGTTAAAAAATAAAAGTAAATTGCAAACATTTTCACGCGATTATTTTTTACAACTTTCAACGTGGATTAACTCAGCAACAGAGCATAGATGCGCTTAATTCAATCTTTGGTGGAGAAGGCCCTTCAAGGGCCAATGTTTATCGATGGTATGGTGAATTCAATCGAGGTCGTAGATCACTCCAAGCCGAATTTCACGAAGGTCGTCTGGCATCGTATAAACATTTGACTATAAAACAATGTTTTCGTATTGGATTCTACAAAATTTATCTATCGCCCAAAAAGGCTTGATTAGATTGGTCAAGAGAAATGCTAAAATAATACATTAGCAATGCTTCGAAAGATGTCTATGACATCGTGACAGGTGATAAATCATGGATTTGCGCTTATGAGCCGGTTGTTTCCAATGAGCCCAATCCAACAATGCTAAATTTCGCTCGAAAACGTCGGATTTTCTTAAAACTTTTGAAGAGCCCATAGAGCCAACCGATGTTGCTTGGGAAGGTTAGGCGACTTTAGTTCTTGCACAAGCTGTATTTTGTATGCTTTCAATTTAAGATCTCGACGTAAATTGTGGGTAATAAGTCGTAATAAAGTTGAACAATTTGTAAACGTTGTTCAGGCGTGATAAAATGCCATATAATACTGGACGCAAACAACATGACAGCTTGACAATACTGACGAGTGATCTCTCAAAAAAAGGCTACTGGAAAAAGTAAACATTCTCGGATCAGCCTTTATATAGCATATGTATATATAAATAATCATCTTGGCGAGTTGAATCGATTTATTTCGCCTGTCTGCCTGTCCGTCTCTCTTTCCGTGGTAAGTAAGAGGCGACTAAAGTTCAGTATGAAATACTATATGTCTGTTATTTGGCTTGCCTGAAAATATCAGTATATTTTTGTCAAAAAGAGTGCTACATATAATACTCAGCTTGAACTGATATTACAGATTTTTATTGAGATTTCTTCTTTGAAAACACATTAGAAGTTGGGCAGGTAGAACTCAAAATTGAGTCCAGTGTGGAGTCGCATTGCGGACGGGTGCGATGCCTACAGCAAGGCAGAGGTTTTAGGTAGCTCCTGAACCCGACCAAGGTGGAAATGATCTATGTACTTTTAAGTACAGTGAAGTTAGGCCATGTGTGACAGGTACTCACGTAAAACACAATGAAGTTGTTTTTACATTGTGACAAAAAAGTAGGAAATCGTAATTTGAAGAAATAAAATTTTATAAAATGAACATGTATTGCTTTGAAACATATATATACATATATGTATATGGAAGGGAAAAAAATTCCCGGAAATTGTAAATAAAACCCAAAATAATTAACTATTTATCAATATTAGCCAAATCACCAGTGGTTCATCGATTGTATTCATTGCGTTTTTGGATTTATAATCGGTCACAATAGAACTCTTTTTGACAAAAATGAGCTTTATCGGCACAAGTCGAGCAAGAACATACCCAATATAGTACACACCATAATTATTCAAACGGACCCGCAAGAGATGTCGAGCTTTCTTGACATCTCTCTTACAATTGCCTGACGATTTTCAAGCACCATATCCTTCACTAGTTTTAATATTTTCAGCAGTTGACGAGGTCAGTTACGTTGACAGTTTCTGCAGTCTCATCACTCAGCATTCCAGTCTTCGATTATCTTTATAATGATTTAGGGCTGACCAAAAGGCTTTAATGAAGGAAATGTGGATGATTAATTTTTGATTTGACTTGTGCTGCTTGAAACGATATCTTGATGATCTAATATTATATTAAAAGAAAATTTATACATATTGACACTAAAATCTTCCACATTTTCGAAATAGTATAGACTAATTTTAGGGTTCCATACAAGTACCTTCATATCAGATATCTTTTGGGCAGATTGATAGAAATACGAAGATTTGTTTTGAAATTTTCTTCCGGATTCTTTACTTGTTGTATACTGACTCTTTCTCTGTAATATATACTGGTTATTTTCTCTCTTAGCCGTAAAATGCATCTAAGATTCATAATTGAAAGTTGTTCCAATTGTGACCCAATATTTGCCTGATCATTACATCAACTTAATTGCTATTTTATTTTTCTATGAACCCAAAATGTAGATCTTTAAATATTCGGTAGGCGTACCAATCTCACAATCATTCAATTCCAACAAAAGACTTTCCATCGGTTAATATATTTCAGATAAAAATTTAATCAGGTACTTTTTTGAAAAAAAAAAATATATATATATATGTAAAGATATCTCACTCAAGAATACTTGTAGTTGTGTGCTCCTTTGACAGCGGCTTTTGGCAACCGTAGACTCGCTTCAAATGTTTTATTTGGTTTGCACTGATATTTATTTCTACAATTTTGGAAAGGAGTCACGGCAAAAATCGCATTTCCTTCGGCTGTCGCTTTAATGCAATAAATAACTGATATTTTATGACTTCTGGGTTAAGTAAAACAACAACAAAAAGATAATTCTTAGAGGCTTACATACACATATGTATTTATATGTTGCCTTGTCTCAGCTGCGCGCCGAATGCAATGGCGCATATAAATAACGGCACTGCAACTCGAAATAAAAATAAATACAAAACGCTGCCACTGCATGCAACCAAACGTGGCAAAGCCTGCATCGTTGCAGATCCATATAAATCTTAATTGAAAGTCAAAAGCATTTTTTCGGCATCGAAAGTTCGACCGCTGCACCGCACCGATTATGTTTGCGCAGCCAACGAGCAGCAAGAACGGCGGTGCATGCGGCAGCTACCATGCGTGCAACACTCGTATTTGTGGCATATGCCAAAGCCCTCGCCGAAAGTTATCTAAAATATGTACGAGTGCGAGCGCAGTGAGTGAGTAATGTGATAAAGAAAAAATATTTGAAAAATATTCTTTAATAAAAAATAATAAAAAAGGTGATTTTGGTGCGGTGGAAAAGCATGCAGCTCCCGTGGAACATGAAACATATGCTCGCACTCACCAAGCGGCAGCTCTTTGAGTGAGGGTAAATGCTTTGCCTTTGCAGAGCGCGCGTCTAAAAGGCAGCACTTGTCGATATGAGTGCAGCCGCCACTACGCACTCCACCAAAGTCAACACACACACGTACACGTACACACGGTCATATCAATATTTTGGGTATTTTTGTATGCTTCAGGGTTAAAATGGGTCTCTGACTTCGTTGGCTGCATGCTTTTAAGCAGATTACTTGCAGAGCTGTGTGTGTGTATGGCGCTTCACGGAAATGACTACGCTTTTTGTTGAAGGGAAACACTTAGGAAATTACTACTTTTAAGCATTTTGAAAGGGGTTCCAGCGAAAGATTGCACCGGCAAGTCATTAGAAATTTAATTGTTTATTACCCTCGTGAATAAGTGCGAGAACACGTGTAGCTATTAATATTTACATTATGTCACGAACAAATTATTATTTCTATTACAAATTCAAAATTTTTGGATGTGATTTATATGTTGATGTGGAACCCTAATATTTGAGGTAGTGGTTTTTATATTAGATGAGATAATACACATGTTAATAAAACACTGATTTTCTTTACTTGCGGTTTCTAAGGTGATAGAAAGCTGGTGCTCGTGTAGGAAATAATTTTCCATAATAGTTATGATTATTGGTAGAGCGTCTGCTGAAAAATGTACTCTCTGAGCTATATCTTGGAAGTACTAAAATCGAATACATTCGATCTATCTTTATCTTTTATTTTTTCTCGGAAAGAAAAGGATAAAAAGAAGAAAATACATTATATTCACAGCCAGTCCGAAGTATACTATAAGCTACAAGGGTCACTCCTGCTGCTATATTCAGTTAGATACATTTTGCGAATGAACTTTACTGACGAAGAGAAACTATTAGAAAGGGTAGCAGTCGGAGGCAGTCGTTACTACTCTGGACGCTCTTAGAGGTTGAATCAACCCTCAAAACCTCATTCTCGGTGTTCTGTGCTGTGTTCTCCCAGAGAGTGGAGTTCTCTTTCCTCTTCTATGGATCTTGGTCGTTAACGACTTGCTTAAAAAACTTGAGGATCGTGGCTGCCGAGTGATTGCCTATGCAATTGCAATCCTATTGTACGAGTTTACACAGGGGTTAGCGTCGTAACAAACTGGGCAGTCGGAAGAGGTCTCGCCATCTACTCAACGAAAACCAAGATGGTTTTATTCACTAGAAGATATAAGATCCCGGTGGCACCAATGGAAGACATCCGCCTGCAACCGCCAGATACTGTGAAATAGCTAGGGCTCATCCTGGATAGGAAGCTTTCATGGAAGCCCAATTTTGATAAGAGAGCGAAAAAGGCATCGATTGTCTTATACGTCTTAAAAGAACGTGTATCTGATTATATCCTAGTTTTCACACACATCGAATTCATACTAGAACACTTAGATCATGGAATCGCCTAATCGAACTCTGGGAGAGAAGGAGCCCTCTGCCTATATACCGACGTGGGAGTAATGAGTGGAAAGGAGCCGTTGGAGGAGAGGAGCAGCTTCTTTATGGATGAGTCAAAGCTTGGGAGGAAGGTTTGTGTAGGGGTTTACTGTCAGGAGCTCTCTATCAACTCCAGCTTCACACTTCCTGACTATTGCAGTGTCTTTCGAGTAGAGCATACAGCCAATGTGGAAGCAGTAGTTGTCTTGCTCCGGAGTACAGCCTCCTTCAGAGAAGTGACCATTCACTCAGATAGCAGAGCGGCGATACTAGCCTTTGACTCATTTAGAGTGCGTTCAGGATTGGTCCAGGTGTCGCTAACCTCGCTATCTATAGCATGGAGTGTCTTTATGATAAGACTGTTATAGGTGACGGGCCATAGCGCAATCGCAGGAAATTGTAAGGCTGATGAGCTAACAAAGAAAAGCACCCTAGAGCCGCTATCGAGCTTCATGAAAGCAGTTTGGCCAAAGATTGATCCCAGGAGATCTAGTGATGTCTTTGCCTTCCGTAAGGCTATCCTTTCCCAAGCTGTGGGTCTTTTAAAAGGTAATTGCCCTATTGGCGTTCATGAAGTGAGTCTGGAAATCCTACCATACACCGTTTACAGAAACCGTATGAAAGAAGATGACGTGGAAACAACTCCATACTCCGAACTGGCAGAAATTGAAACTAAACGCCTTGGCTACTAAGAGTTTTGCTAATCTATAAGTTCGAACACAGGAGTTTTTCTTTCCTATGGCTTCACAAGAGCATATATGTACCTTCTATGGCTGCATATACCAGTCTATGTGCATTCTTCGATCAATCATCTAACTTAACCTAAATGTTTGCCTCTGTTTTTTTAAATTTAGAAATGGCAACTTGAGCGACTTCCAAAGTTCTTCGAGCTCTTTTTGTACTTGACAACAATATTCATTGAATAATATTTCCAGTTCCCGGTCTTCAAACTTTTTGGAACGTTTTTCGTCTTCCAAGCAAAAATCTGAAAAATTTAGATATTTTATAGTATTATACACGATAGCTTTTTTCATATATGTTTTAGCTCTAAATTTTTTTAATAATACCCCAAAACTATTTCGACATTATTTGACATATAAATTCAATAAAATCAAAAATATGCATATTTTTTGCTCATAAATGCCACAAAAATCAAATCAAATAAACAAGTATGTAGTACAAATAAAATGAAGAGAACATCCTTATGTCTTACACTTCTGTACCATTCAGCACAGAAAACCCATCTTAATACGTTCAATTACGCCCGAAAGTATGCTCAGAACCATTTAAAAATTCTATTTTATATTTGCTTTTGATATTATATGCTTGTACAACAGCGTAGGTAACAAATCCTTGGCGTCTTCACAAATAATCTTTCCCTCCACACACACACACACCAAGTACCCGTACGGTACAACATAACCTCAAAGGATGCTTCGAGTACTACTTCAGTCTTTTATTATTGCTGTGTTCGCTTTTTGTACAACAAATCACTTCATTTCGCTCCGAAAACCTTGTTCAAATGCGAGCATGTCGAATCAAACAAATACTCGTACATCTTCGTCAGCAGGTGAATATGCTGCTGTGTGTATGTGTGTGTGCTTCGGTGTTTGTATGCCAAAGTGGCATATTTGCAATTCTCTTGAGTGTTTGTAAACGTGCGCTGCGCTAAAAAATGCTAAAAATTGTAAATGCGCTTTCTTTACTTGCACTGCTCTACACAAACAAAAGCAAATGCACATACACACGCACTCTAACACATACATATTTGATCTTTGTATGCTGAAGCACACGCTTGCATTTGGACATTGAGCGAGTAAGTCGTCCACTTGAACGATGCTCACGTGTTGTGTGCTCTGGCACTTGAACCTACTCTTGCAACTGCTTTGTTTGCGCTGCTCAGCTGCCTCCCTTTCGGTCAACAACATTCACTCCACTCAATTCAATGCACTCCTTGGTTCGTCCATTCATCTCCGCTCGCACTGTCATTCAATCGTTGCCTTACAACAAGCGTCCGAGCGTCCAATCGTCCAAGCGTCCAAGCATTCGAGTCATTTATCAACAGCTTGTACAATTTATTTATTTTAAATGAATTTACTATACTCGCAAGGATATTTATTTATTTGTTTGCTCCTGTGTTATGCCCCTGACACTTGCAATTGTATGCTTTCGTGTATTTATTCCGAACACCATCTACATTATAGCTATCGGAAAAGGTTGTTTATATGTCTGTTGTTGCTGCTAAATGAGTGTCAGACCGATTGAAGTTTTATGGTTCGAGTGATGACAGCAAAGAATGTTCGAATATCTTTCTTCACCAGTGGGAATTGTGTTTTGCATCAAAAGAGACAAATTCAAATCAAAAGTGCTATGTTTTTGAGTTTTATATGAAATGAATATTTTAGTAATAAAAATTTATTATAATAAATTACATACTGATATTTTCTCAATATCAATTTTCTCACATTTTCTCAATTAAATCCTTAGATAATAGAGAAATATAACGAATATAAATGCACCACGTTGCCTACATTTAGGCAATCTGGCAAATATTTAGCTAAGTCACGCACCTAAATCGGTTATGTAGCCAATAAAACTTTAAGGAAGTGGGTAAAGGATGGTGAGTGTTCAAATCTAAGCAATGAAAACATTTCGTGATATAACACGTTTTCCAAACTTGGCTTTCAATAAATCGATGTAATTCGTTGTGTGGCTTGTGCCGCCGTCTTGTTCGAACCACATATTGTCCAAGTCCATTTCATCCAATTCGGGCCAAAAATATTCGTTATTGTTTACTCAAACCTACCATATTAATGATTCTTTCAAAGATGTGTCTGTACACAAATTAGGGGTTTGCAGTTAAACCTTAGGTTTACAAGTATATTTGTTGCTTCTGAAGAACTAAGGAATAAGCACAATAGGCGCGTATCCGATGTAATGTCCAGAGCTCATAAGTACGGATCAAAAAGACTGTCGCATATCTACAAATCGCAAGCCGCCTAGAACTAGTCCCAAATTTATTGAAGCACCTAATATCTACTCCAGCCAATTTTACTTGGTTCGTGATAACCAAGATGCTTCCACCATAGTCTGGTGAAAACTTGACAGTAAAGGAGAAAGAATATACATGTTGCCACCTCTTCTTTCTCGATGCAAGTTTGGCAAGTTCCTAAACAAATTTAGCTTCACCGAATAAGTATGAAAAGCGGTAAATGTCCCGTTAGGACATCAATCATTGCCAAACCTTACTAGTGGTAGTTCCTTATAAATACCTTTTAAGTTCCACCCTGACCAAGAGGTCTTTCGGAGCCCCACAAGCGCTGGTTGCTGATAAATTCTTTCTGAGCTCGTGCGAATCTTTTAGATCCAACGCCCTAGTATGTGAAGACAGGAACACAGCTGCACATTGCCTTCCTGATGGGATTTGGGTAATAGTGCACTTTTTCTCGAGCTAATCGACTTTACCCTAAGTTATTAGGGCGCCAGTCAAAGGGAGAGAGGAGTCTGGAATCGATGGCATGTGCGCAAACGTACACGGCTATCTTTCCCACCTTTCGCAAGGAACTTATTACTCTCCCCCACTAAATACATAGCGACCATATTCACAAACTGGACAAAGGAGTACAGACTTAACCTTAATGTTGCAGTCGATGGCGTTCAGATTCCGACTTTCAATAATCCTAGGTGCGACTTTCGATCACTCCTTATACGACCGCGATTATCGCCAAAGTACAGGCCACAACAAAATCCTCAAGTCGCTTACCGACAGCACATGAGGAAAAAACTAAGAAATGCTATTGGCAACATACAATGCAATTGGCCGGCCGGTCCTAACTACTCCGCACCAATATGGTCGCTTGGATGCAGTGAAACGCAGACGAGGAAGCTCCAGACTTGTCAGAACACTGCCCTCCGGACTACGATAAGATGCCTCTTGCTGTCTCCCATCGAACACCTGCACAGTGAGGCCCAAATGCTACCAGCATTACGTATTCCTCTCCAAGCAGTTACTGCTGAGGTGCTTTCGCAAAAAGCATCCCTGAAGTCACCTGCTTGGAGCGGAACCGCCTCCTAGTAACATCAAGAGGTCATCCTGAACTACGTCGACGACATAAAACAATAGTCAATCAGACTTCGGATGAAACTTACTTCCGACAAAGACTAACCGTCATTCCCAGCGGAGCCATTAACACCTTCACCTGGAACAACCAATGGGTCTAAGTAAATTTATTTTTATTTTATTAAAGCATTTTTTGGACTTAGCAAATTATAGCAAAAATTTCAACTGCAAGAAACCCGTTTAAAACTTTCCTTGAGAGACTGAACTATTAACAACATTTCTCTGATTGTTTCTCCAAAAAAAAAAAAAACAAGATGAAAAAGAACATGACAGTATACAAGTTTATTTTAAAACTCATTTCCACATTCTTTTATTTTATTTTTTATTTGTTGCTGCCTGTAACAATGACAACGAAAATAATCAACGGAAGTTGCATGTTTATTATTCCTTGCCGCACATAATGACAACAGACAGATGTTTAATAACTAGTAAAGAAACTTCCAAATAAAAGTGGGCAAGAGACTATGAAAAACCAAATAAAAAGCGGCATTTCATGGGCGAAGTTTCTGGCATTTTCCGCAACAAAAGCAACAAAACAAAAACGCACAAAATGTTGTACGAAAAGCAAGAAAAAAACTCGTCGGCTAGAAATTTTGCGCGTCGAAAGTACTTTAAGTTTTAGCTACGTGTGGGTCTCAGGGCTTGTAGCACACGCTCAACTCGGGTCACTAGGCCGTAAAAGAAATCGCTGGGGCAACATTGACTTTGAAAATGTCGTGACAATGAGAAAAACTTTACTACTTACGAGCGTACAACGAGCAATGGACACGAAAATTCTCAAATCAAAAGCAATGAAGCAACAAAAATCAGAAAGACAAATGTAAAAGAAATCAAATATTTATGCAATTTCATGGCTTTCGAACAAACTAAAAGGGAAGTAGCGAAACTTTTGTGCACTTGTTGTTTGTGTATGGAAGTCCAGTAATTCACATGCCAGCTTAAGTAAAGAATTAAGTGCTGGAGGAAAGCTAAACATGCTATTGTGCTTGTAAAACCAATTTCTGTCCAGCTTTTGTTTGCAGTTTACTTGGAATTTACTTTGAAAATGTTGAATGAATTATTTCAAATATATTTTGTTATTGTATTATTTTTATAACGCTGTTGAATTGTAACAGAACTTAACGCAGGCATGATGTACCTTTCAATATCTTCCAATAAACACACATACATATAAACAAACTTAAATTTTACGGCTCGGTTCGAGGACACGTGCACCAAATTCCCCATCAAGCATGATTGAATTGCCCACTTTTCAAAGTGTGCTTGCCTCTACTTAAAATAACATAGGCCTAATCATATGCATACACACACACATACTTGCATATAATTTTATATCTACGAACAGTTTGTCTGACTAAACTAAAACTACAAATCGAAGTGTGTCTGCAGAAAGTGTGCCGCACTAAATCGTGCATGAAAGGCAGTATGTACGTGCCGAATATGCTAATTACTTTGCTGCACAGGAAATTTCACATTAAACACATGGCAAAACCGGCGTCTGCAGTTCGAGAGGGATGACTTTAACATAAATTTGGTATCTGTGTGCCGGCAGGATTATCACTTTTGTGGAAGTAATGCGATCGAAATCAGGAAATCAAATGATTGAACCCAAATTGACATTGTAAATTGACGATGAAGGAGTGCGTCGCATATCTTAGCATTTCACTCATTTTGTTTGCACATACCTGATATTAGGGATATTTGGTAAAATATTATGCTGCTTGATTGAAATTTTAAATTTTTGGGTAAAATATTAGGAACAGTAAACTACGCCTTTTCTAAACATATAAGGCAATTAACAAATTGATCGAATTCATACTACTTTTTACATTTTTTTTTTATGTGATGATTTCTATATTTCATATTTTTTTAAATTTTTTCCAATTCATTGTAGTGTTATTTAGAAATTTTAGATGTTGCAAATTTATTGCACTGGTATTCCCTAAGAATCTTATGTAACTACGAAGTAGTTTACGAGGTTTGACCATTGATATATATATGTACCATCGCTCTAGCTTGTTTAGTTCGCCCGCTGCGTCAAGTTGAGTAGACGTGTGTTTGTAGTGCTCGTCACGAAAATGGGAAAACAAAATCAAGAGCAACGCGTCGCGATAAAATTTTGCGCCAGATTGGGCGAAACAGCTTCGGAAACGGACTACATCTACCGACGCTGCTGAAGTATTAGCCAGCATGCCCCCCATTGACATCCAGGGAGATGAACTCGAGCGTTTATATCATCTATCGGCGCCTAAAACAGTATCGGCAAAGACAGAGGAGAGGAACAAAAGCATTAAAATGTGGCAGGAGCGGTGGAATTCCTCATCCAAAGGGCGTTGGACCCACCGACTGATACCTGACATCCACTCGTGGATAGACAGACGACATGGGGACTTAGATTTCTATCTGACCCAAATACTTAGTGGACATGGTTGCTTTAGAAGCTACCTTTTCAGATTCCACAATGACATTAGTCCGAACTGCCCGACATGTACAGAGCATATAGAAGACTCTGAGCATGTATTTTTTAATTGCCCTCGATTTTCAAATACAAGGGAAAAACTAAAAACCACACTCGGTGGTAGTTTCACGGTCGATAATTTAACGACACTCATGTGTCAGTCGACTGATAATTGGAAAGCTGTCAGCGAAGCGTCAGCATCCATAATGACAAAACTGAGATTTTTTGAACAAGTTAGGCGTCCGTTAGTCCGCACAATAGAGGAGACTTAAATGTCCTGTCCCTCCCACGAAGTAATACTTAATCGGTGGTTCCGTGGGAGAGTCCTGAGTTGGGAGTAGGTTAGGTTTAGCGGCTTTCGATGCTTCCCCCTACTATAAAAAAAAAAAAAAAAAAAAAGCTTCGGAAACGTACGCTAAAATTGTAAGAGTGTATGGTGCTCTACGACCCGGAAACCAAACGCCAAAGCTCACAATGGTTGTCTCCGCGCGTCCCCCGCCCGAAAAAAGCTCGCATGAGCAAGTCAAAGGTGAAAACGATGATTATTGGCTTTTTTGATAGCCGTGGAATCGTCTACAAAGAATTCGTTCCACCGGGGAAAACTGTGAATCAAGTCTATTATTGCCAAGTACTCGAAAGATGCGAAAACGAGTCAACAAGGTGCATCGCTCGTAACTGGATCCTTCATCACGACAACGCGCCGTGCCACACCGCCCTCAGCGTGTCCCAGTATTTGGCCTCTAAAGGGAACGCCGTGTTGCAACAGCCGCCTTATTCGCCCGACATATCACCCTGTGACTTTTTTTTTGTTTCCTGAAACAAAATCGGTGGTCAAAGGAACCCATTTTGAACGTATTACGGACATCCAGGCGGCCGTGACGTGGGTACTCGCGGACATCCCAGTCGAAGCGTTCCAGAAATGTTACGAAGCATGGAAAATGCGCTGGAATCGCTGCATAGCTGCCCAAGGGGACTACTTTGAAGGGGATGGCAGAGTTGTAGAATAATTTTCAAATATACGGTTTTTATGAAATCAGTCTCATTACTTAATTGTCATACCTCGTATAGGTTCGAGATTTGAAATTTTATGAAAATTAAACAGAACTTAATGCTGTTTTAGAGCCGTTTTATATCGTAGCATACATTTAAGGTTTGTCCCATATGAAGAAAATCTACTGAAAGAGAAGGGATCATGTTGCATAAAAATCAGTACTTTTTTTATAAAAAAAATCTATATCTAGTCTCTCAATCTTTGATACATCGATTTGAAATTTTCTACACATTCTTTCCCCAAACGGAATAGCTACTTAGAGCCCTTATAGGTTATATTTGCCATATAAATTGACCTCTGTAAGGAAGACTTTTTTTATTTGACAAGGTAGCTTCACGAAATTAGACACAGATTATTATCGCATTACCAAAAAAAAAAAAATAAAAAGTCATAAGTTTCCATTTAATATACATATATATCAACCCAGACTGATCACACTGCCTTTGAAGATGTTTAAAATCGTACGAAGCTGTGGCATTTTTTCTTGCCACAACTCTATTGGATCGTCCCCGATCGCCTTAATCCACTTTACTCTCTTTTTGTTGATACTACATTACGTCATTACTACTTATTTACTTGATTTACTTTATTTTTCTTTAAAGTTTTGCTTTTTATTTTATTTTATTTGTTTGTTTAATTATTTTCACTTTGACAGTTTGTAGGGTCTAAAACAACACTGATAATGTGATAAATTTCCCTACCAACAAACAGAGGACGCTAAATCAGAGTAGCACAGGCAGAATTCGAGTGGATTAGCTTCAAATCTCCTTGGTGATGATACTAACAGGTATCTGTTTTGTATGACGAGAGCTGGCTAAATCTAGTAGATTAGTGAGATAAACTTCTCAGCAAAGTAAATGTCGTGATTAAGTGTCGTTTGGAGGCAGCGCAATAAGTGTCGAACAGATTTTTCAGTTCACACAAGCATAGCGTAATCGTAGCTATATAATTGTGAGCTCTCAGAACAACACTTCATATACTGCAATATTTATGAAAACTATTTGCAGCACGTTCCCTAATTCTTTGTTCTGTCTTCTCTCCAGATCAATCTGATCTCACTGCCATTCAAAGTTATTTAATGGGAATTCTTTTTGTGGATGAAAAAGAGATAATCCTCCTGTTGAAATGGTATGTCTGTATGTTGTAAATGGGTTGAATCGGGTCAATACTTCCCTTAGCCTTCATATACCTAATATAAAGATTTCCAAACTTCCAGGTGGCTTTATACCGCATATATCGGTCAGTATGTGAGTTATTCTAGTCTAGAAATCAAATTGATATCTTAAAAATACAGAAAAAAATTTTTACAAAAAAATATTAAAAATTAAAATAATTAGAGCGGGGTGGGAGTGACAGGTGTAAAAAAAAATGGCTCATCCTGGTGACATTGATCCTGACTCTCCTGGTGGTCTGAAAAAAAAAAATCAAAAGAAATTCTTAATCAGTAAGGATGCTGTTACAGTCCCTACCTCAGGGAGCACGAAAAATTTTTTTTTGAAAAAATGGCGACTGCCTCAAAATAAAAATCATTTTTTACGCCGGGCTGGGTACTGCGTCACTAAAGTAACTGTAGCTCATAAATTGTAAT
The DNA here is from genome assembly GCF_023373825.1 of Bactrocera dorsalis. Taxonomy (NCBI): domain Eukaryota; kingdom Metazoa; phylum Arthropoda; class Insecta; order Diptera; family Tephritidae; genus Bactrocera; species Bactrocera dorsalis. The sequence goes on along the minus strand of NC_064304.1, from coordinate 8,303,907 downwards.
AATTTTAATTTTTAAAAATCCTTTGGAAGATATGTTCTTAAGGATCTAAACTTTAAATATATGAATAAAAATCGAATTTTTCAAAATTCTAGAGTAGAATACCCCCTTAATAATATGATAAATTCATTATTATTACTATTCTGTAAGTATAATATTTCTCATCAACAACAACACCGAAAACATATGAAAAAATAGTAGAGCAAACTTTGCGGTAATTCATTCGTGTCCGTGAATACAAGATCAGCCAAACTAAATAAACCCAAATCAACCACTTATTGCTGACAATATTCTGGTGATGAATGTCTAGATTTTCTAACCTGCTAAATTGCGCCAGACGTTGCAAGTGACACACACGTGTTGCACAACAGCACAACACAAACAAACGTGCAACCTGACAGACTTTAGCACAAACAACGCATTTACTTTCGACGTGTGGAGCAAAGTAAATAACGATTTATTTTTGACATTCAAACAAATAAAATGTCAACGCTCAGCATTCAACGCTGACAACCGAAACGAAAGTATTAAATTACTCTCTACTGTTATGGTGGCAGCAATATTTCTGGAGAAGAAAAACTGAGACTGAAGTGTTGGAGATTCTACGGATTGTATGTATGGGTTTATGTGTGTATGAGTCTGCAAATATCCAATGCAAATGGGAAATATTATAATGCAGTTCGAAAATTTGTTTTGAGCATTGTCGAAAATTTTTCAATTTTCGTATATATACATATGTGTGAGTGTGTTTTAATATAGTACATACAGTAAATGTGTTTGCAGTATCTTTACTTGAACTCCACTAGTCGAGTTGTTGCACTCGATTTGGCGGAAATTTACATTTCCCACGCAAATTCAAGGCGGAAGTAGATACATCCATAGACATGCTTGTAGTTTACTTACTATATACATACATATGCACATATATGGTGTCTATCTATTTACACACATCCACACGTTAACTAATAGTGACATGGTGGGTCTTACAAGTAGCACTTGAAGTACACACATAGCATACAAACACATACTTGTATACCCAGTACATATGGACTCGTTTGAACCTGTTGGCATGTCCAGCCTATTTGTATGTATGTATGCATATATACTACAAGTATTCCACACATGGGTGTGTGTGTATGTGCGTACAATTGTTTCGCTTACTAGCCCAAATATTCTAAATTAACACATTCGTTGTCCGAATTGGAGAATATTGAGGTGAACGGTGAACACTAATGAAACATACCTCATGCGTCCAAGTCAGTCATTGTTGTTGTTGTACTCATTATTTTTACTAACAAGGTGCTGCGTTTGCATTTGAACAAAAGGCGTTTGCTGTCACAGCGGGTTGCGGCGGCGTCCTGTGGTGGCAGATCTACAACAATAACCTATTGTTGTTGCTGTTGTATGATTTCACGTCACGTTAGCGCATTATCGTCACCTTACAATGCGTCGGTGGTGGACGAGCAGTGGAGATGTACGCATAAAGACGCGCATTTAATTGACTTTTCGATAACGGAAATTACAACAATTTAAATATTTTCTTTTTATTATTTTCCTTTTTTGTGTTTAATTGTGCTTGTAACAATTTTGAGGGTGCAAAGAGTGTTTGTGGTATGGAAAGCGCAAATTAATGTGGCAATCGTATCTTTTGAAAAGTAAGGAAGAGCTGAGTTCGGGTATAAACGAATATTTTCACAGTTATGAGAAAGTACTACTCTGAATGACGAATTTGTAGGAATTTTTTTTTGCTATAAAAAGGTTCGAAGTAAAAATCACTATCACTAATACTTCTCGAGATGGTATGTATCAAAAAATCTATGAAAATTGCATACAGCCTTACTTAAAAAGCTGAATAACTCGATAAATATTAATGATAGCGATTTTGACCTTAGATCTTTTTTATAGCAAATAAAATTTCCTAAAAATTTGTAATGCACATTTTTTCTATAGCTCCTGTCATTTACGAGATGTATACAAAAAAATGGGAAATTCTTGGAAAAATCAAGTTTAGAGCCCCGTACTACCTCACCGGTGTGAGTTACGACTTTGTTGCACTCGGCACTTTTGTAGACTGAACAATTCTGAGAAATATGCGTCTAAATTCAAAGCGATGCCATAAAATACCTCTGATCTGTAGGAATTTAAAAATAAAAACTCACGATTGTAGTGTATTTTCTATGGAGAATTTTTACAGGCCTTGGTCCAGTTCTTAATGTTAATATAAAGTGCTAAAATTTTCAGGGAATTTTTTTAGGGTATTTCCAAGGAAATTTCGTGACGGGACTGAAAAAAATGTATAGTTCAATAAAAAAACACCCTAATGTACATATACAAATTCCTTACTCGAACGATTTTGTTCTTTTACAAAATCCTTAGTATCTGACTGAAACTATTTAATTGAGTTCTTGCCTTAGAACTTCATCACTTATACTTTGACTAGAATTTTATCTAGAGATTGTCTAGTGGAAATAAATTGACTACTTTTGCATTCTATAAAATTAGATGTTGTTTATTGACAAAAAAACTAGAACAGAAGGTTTTATAAGCTTCTCTCTAAGGCAATAGCCTTAGAAAAGAATTTTTCATGATAATTACATTATTCCACTCAACTTCAAATAACTTAAAATTCACTTTTATGTAGTTAAGCTTAAAAAGTATTATCTTTATCAAATGTCTAAATATATAACCCTTCAGTTGCCAAAAATAGTATTGTTTATATAGGTATAAGCATATTTTTGGTAACAAAACACCCAAATTCTGAAAGCTTTAAAGTTGCCTCACATGCATAAACACATTGCACATAACCTAAACAAATACATATGGCTGCGTTTCCGGCAAGATTTGTCTCTACACATGCATATACACAAACGTACTTTCATATATGTACATGTGTTGGTGTGAGTGTGTGTGATTTCATATATAAAAGTATATGAGACATATTAGCTCTTTTGCCGGTCGATGCTGGCGCATATAGCAAAAGTTTCCTAACCGCACTTTAGTTTGTAAACAAACATTGAGAGGTGATTGCACTTCGCAACCAAAAACAAAAAACAAAAGCACACGCACCAACACAAGCACAGTCGCACACACAAAATGCCGCAATGAATAACGCAAGCAAAAGCAGCGACCCACCGAACGGCGCCGTCAACCCCACCCGGCCGATCGAACTGATTGTACAACAAAAACGGGGAGGACATGTTGTTGTCCAACAAGTGAAGCGCCACAACTGGCAGAGCAAATGCAAACGCCTGCAACAGAAATTTTCGGTGTAATCTTTGCTTTTGCGAAAACAACAATCATTAACTAAACTTGCGATTATTGTTATTGTTGTTGTTGTTGTTACGCTCGTAGTTGCAGTTACTACGGCTATTTTTAGTTTCTGAGTTTTAGGCGCACTTTTGATTTTATTCTACTACCGTCTCCTTTGTTGTGCTTTTTACTACACTTTTTGTTGTTGTTGTTGCACAATTTTGTGCTCTTTTTGTTTTTGTGCATTTTGCTTTTGCTTTTGTTGCGCCACTTTCATTGTGTTGTTTGTGCAAAATGCAAATTCAACCGACACAGAGTTCGGTCGGTAATCCAAACGCTTGGGTGTGAGTTGGGTCCAAAAGGGTGGAGAACCTGCGAGGGTTTCTCCGCTGCCGAAGTGTTGCCGGCGGAGCGCACGAACGACGCAGAGCAGAGAGCTTTCCAAGTGTACGCATGCGTGTAAATTTTGCTTTGTGCTGCTGCTTCTTCTACTTCTGCCGCTGACTGCGCTGTTGCTGTTGTTGTTTGTGTTGGTCATTTTTGCGAGCAGCCATGTGAGAAGAACACACAACGAAATTTGTTGCACCAGTTGCAACTCGATTATCGCACGCAATGGTTGGTTAGCGCGACGGCCTCTCCTCGCACGGACAGACAGACATACATATGTGTGCATACGAAACACGTATACAGTTACTAGCTGAATCAGTGCCGCAAGACGCTTACTTTTTCGCTTGCGAAAGGCACTCAGTCGTTCATATTGGGGGCCAACAGGGTCACCGCTGCGACCAGCCAACTAGAACCGGGTGTTGATAAATTAATGCAAATTGCAAAAGATGTTTTTATTGTTGCCCACAAGCTGGCAGTTACTCGTGGTGTAGCGTTCTAAGGCGTTGCATTCACTTGCCACATGTGGGTTGCAATTAAAATTGTAGCCTTTGAACTATGAGCTGGCTCGCGGTTCAGTTTCCTTATCGTTTTTAAGGTGCTGAACTAATGATAATTAATAGAAATATTTGTGTCACGGAATTTGATGGCTTTTTCTTTGTAACTGTTAGAAAAAATATAACTCATACATACATATAATATGTTCTAATTCGTTCGAGATTTGTTGACCCGTTCTAATGAAAAGCTAGTTTAGCGCGAGTTTCTGATTTTCTTAGCGCTGGTCTCCTGATTTGGCCTGCTTTGAGATAATCTCTAAGTTTAGAAACGATCGAAAGCTTTCAATGTTTGCCGCTTGCTGAATGAGTGCTACATAACCTAAAAATATACATCCGATTCATGGAGGATTAAGCGAAAAATTTGTGCCATCCGAAGGCATTCTTGTATATAACATTAGTATAACAAAAAGACCGTAGGTTTCATTGATTACAAATACTTTAACTCTCTCGACGAATTTGGGTGTATTAGGTATTCTTTAATTAGAGATCTTAACTTTATTGAATATACTGAGAAGCTCTCATAAGCTCGATCGATTGTCGTGGAACCAAATCCAGGTGTAGAACTATTTATTTTATGTTACCATCTGACCTTTCCTATTTCAGTTAACCTCAAATTCAATTTCTAATCCGTAAATTTTGAGCTTGAATAGATTTTTGATCTTGAGGTCTTAATTTCATTGAATATACTGAGAAGCTGCTATTAGCTCCATCAATTTATATTAATTAATGATTTTCTCATTTCAGTTAACCCCAAGTTCTAATTTCAATCCGTAAATTTTGAATTTGAAAATCTAGTCGATTTTTGGTGACCTCAAAGTCGTCAACCTAATTCATTACTATTTCTCTTAAGCTTCTCTACAAGAAAGTTATTCAAAATGCTTGACTACAGTAAATTCAATTTCCTTGCTCAAGGTATTTTTTATTATAATGTTGAATTTTATAATAATATTGAAATATTATTAGATAAATATTAATTGTTTCAGAGTTCTTATGGATCCATCTTATAGTCCAGAACAGGCAACAAGTGATTGCTAGCTGTTCCTGTCTATGGCTATTGGTGGAAAATTCAACTCAAGAGAAGCTTGTGAGAACCGTCTGTTCCAGTTGTCAATAGGCAACATCCAATTGTATACAGAAATAGTCGATTTTTCTCTGTTGTATTTTATACAATTTCTACATAAAGTTCTGTTCAAAGTATCAGTGATTATGTGCTGAAGTAAGAAAACAATTAAATAGGTTCAGCCAGCCTTGTATTTCGTAGGAAAACATTGAGGATTCTGTAAAAGAAAAAATCGGGCAAGTAAGGAGCGTAGTAAACCATTTCGTGGTTCCCTAATTTTTTAAAGAAAAAACACAGAAACCTTAAATTTAATAAGGAATGTTTATTATCATTCGAAAGAACATTCCTTGGCATTTATTTTTAGAAGATTATCTCTTTCAAACATTGCGCGGCTATGTCTCATATAGTCCATCCGTTGAGTTCGAGCATTGCGACTGTTAACTGGCGAATGACACATGTGATGTTTAGTTCCAAGGCCTGAATGAGAGCGGGATTGTCCGCATAAACTTTAGTTTTTACATACCCCTACAGGAAAAATTCTAACGGTGCGATATCACACGATCTTGGTGGCAAATCGAACAGGCAAAAACGATGTGTGGGAAGTCACACCATCTTGTTGAATCCAAATGTGCCTCATCGTTGAACAAAGTTTGTCTCGAAAACGTCCGAACTTCTTAGAACTTTTCAAGACCCCATAGAGTTAAGGGATGTTAGTTGGAAAGGTCGGGCGGCTTCAATTCTTGTATAAGCTGTATTGTGTTTAAGATATCAACGTAAAATGCACCGATTTTCTTCACTGCGTACTTGATTATCCAAAAACTAATACGCGAACTATTCTCTCAGTTTTTGAGATATCCACCCGATATTTTCCACAACTTATTTTCTCTCCGCGAAGCTGCTCATTTGTAGAAACCGCCGATATCACACTACAAAAGCATATATTGCCAAGATTTTGTACGGAAACATTTTTGTTTTTTTGAAGGATTTTCAGCTTCGGATAAACCGAAGTGAACATTTTTTATAAATTTTTATTATTAAGCCGTTGAATAGGGATCTAGCAATCAGTCAATAAAACCACTCAATTTGTACCTGTATAAAAATTTAAAAATTCTGGTCTGCAATAACTGTTGAATTACCACATGCCCCAAAATAATTTGATTCAATAATAATTTAACAATTTAAGAACAATCTATCGCCAATGCAAGTTAATCCCCTCAGCAACATTTTTCCCCACAACAACAGCAATAAAAATGTAAACAAACTTTCCGCGTCGCTTTTGTTACCGACAACACAATTTGACGTAGACAACGCTGTCTCTCAGCCGCCAGACGGCACTTTTATCGCATGCGAGAAAATAGTTACCTGTGCTCTCGAAATCGACTTGCTACACCACTGGCACACACATTGCGCTCTCAAACGCCAACCCACAGTGTGGCGAGAGCAGCGACTGCCTCAACACATTTCCAACTCCGCACGCATTCGTTTCGTATACTCGCACCAAAGTCGTTTGCGCGCTGTTGGCAACCATGCTCAATGTCGTCTGCTGTGTGGCCGCCGTGTAGCATTGTTGTGTTTGGCGCTCTGCAGGGCGCATTCGTTCGCCTGCCAACTGACTTGCTGGTTGGCGTCGTCATCGTCGATGTATGATTATTTGGTCGGTCGTCGCTTCAGTTGCCTATGAGACGTCGTGACGGTCATGTGTGTAGGCGCATTCAATTCCCGTGTTCGGTAGTGAAATAATCAAATTTTGTTTGCTATAAATTTTCGCTCGCGCTCCATTGGCTAGCCCCATCAAAATTGTCGCAATTCGCAAGTCGTGCTTTTTGCCAAACTTTTAAAGTTGATGACGCGAATTGGCAGCGCGTGTCGCCCTAAAGCAAAACAAACCGAAATTTGTGTGTGCGCCAAGGAAGCGCGTGCAATTTAGAAACGCGTTGGTGTTTTGAAACCCGAGCGAAAATTCGGTTTTACCAAAAAAATTTATTTGTTTTTCCATCAAGTGCGGCCGAAGAAATCGCCCCGCGTACGTACGTGCGTGTGTGTATGTGTGCGCGCAGGTTTTTTTGTGTGAAAATTGATATTTGTGCAAAGTGCAAGTGAAGTGAAGCTCTTCGCCAGCATGCAAATGGTGTGCTGATGTAGTAACAACAAAAATAAAAGTTGACAACAAGTTTACAAACGCCAAAGTGCTGTTTTGCTGTTTGAATCAGCCGAATTATTGATATTTAACTGTTGTTTTCAACGCTGAAACAGCTTGTAGCTCTGCAACTTCGCAAAATTGAAGATTTGGTAAATAAAATTGTGTGTTTTGGGAATTTATTTTTTGAGTAATTCGCTTTTGTCATTTTGTGGCCATGTATGTAAGTGCGTGCGTGTGGTTTATTTGCGTGTTTCAACATCGCTTTGTCCCGCTTTAGCTTGTGTTTTTAAGCGCATTGTCTTACTTATTAGCCAAACGTCAGACAAAAGCTGAGCTTAAAGCGGTCCCCACGGCCGCCTCACCTGTCTGCCGTAAATGCCTGCGAGCGCGCTTAGCTTCAGCCAGCTTTTGCGTTTGTTATAAGTAATACTGGTTTACAAAATAAACTAATTAAGAAAAGTCGGTATAATAACACAAAATTTAACAAAAACAATAATAAATATGAATATTCTGCATAAATGAGTTTATTTGAGGAATTTTATTCTAGAATTACGAAGAAAGTAATTTAATGACTTACACAAATAAAATTTTGCTTAAAAATGAATTAAAAAATAAATATTTAATTAATTAATAAATGTTAGCTATAAAATTGACAACAACAAAAAATGCAACAAAAACAATAATAAATGCTTAAATTAAAAAAAAAAATCACGAAAAATTCAAAATAATAATAATAAGTGAAATACACAAATAAATAATAATAATTGAAAAATTAAAAATAATAAAAAGGTTAAAATTAAAAGCAAAATTATAATTTTTCCCACTTGTTTTTAGAATAAGAAACTAAAAGTAGTTTATTGGGTTTCTTATATTAAAGTTTGGTTTAAACAAAAGAAATTATAGAATAAATAATTGAATTAATTAGGAAAGAACAAATTAATTAAAATTAAAAATTTATAAATAAAAAAAAAACGAAAACATTAATAAATATAAATACACTGTCGAAGGAGTTAATTTTGGAGGAATTTTCTCTAGAATGAAAAAAAAAATTTAATGAAATATTCAAATTATTAATAATAATACATTAAATGTTACTTAAAAATATAAATTAAAGAAATAATAATTAAATTAATTAGTTAAGGTTGGATATAGAACTGACAATAACAACAAAAATACTACAACAACAATAATAATTATATATATTTAGGCAGTTTTCTTCGAAAATAGAAAAAAATAATAATAATCAAAAATTAATAAATAATGAAAAATTATTAATACATATTTAATAATACAAAATAAGAACAATTGTCAAAAATAAAATAAATAATATGTTTGTACCAGTTTTACATATTTTTTTAGAACAAAAGTTAAAAGTAGTTAAATAGGTAACTTAAATAAAATTTTTATTAAAATAAAAAAATTAGATATTTTTATTTTTTGTATCGTTTACATTTGCACTTCTTCTATTTTTTGTGGTAATTTAAATTGCATTTGTTTGTAAAAAATATTGAAATTCTGTGAAAAAATATTATAGGACGTATGTATGTATGTAACTAGTTTGACAAGTAAATATTAGCAAAAAATTTATAATAAAGTATTTAAATTCTTTTTGCCAATTTGTTTTTGGAAATAAAATACTAAATTAATATTTTATATAAAAGTGAAAAATAATAATGATTATTTGTGCTGTCCATTTTTAATTCTAAAATTTGTTTAGCCCAATCGAAGTATTTAGGCGCTAAAAATTTTGATTTAGATAAATAATGTTAAATATTAAAGTATTTATGAAGTGATAAAATCTATACAAAAATTAAAAAAATCATTAAAACTAAAAAAATTTAATATACTGTATTAAATTTAAATGAAAACATTAAAAATAAAAATTTAAATAAATTTAATAAATTCTAAAATTTATAATTAAATAAAAAATCGTACTAAAATATCAACAAGTGACATTATGAAAAATAAATACGAGAGAAACCTCACGGTAATAAACGCTGTTGGTGCGACAAGATAAATGAATTAAAGGAATAATTTGAGAAAATTAGTTCCTTGAAGAAATTGTCTTTGGGCATATAAAATTAAACAAACAAAAATATTTACAAATTATAAAAAACAGAAATAATATCAAAACTATATTACAAATTATATTTAGAAAACACATTTTTATTAATAAAATTAATAAAATAATCATTTATAATTGAAAAAAAAATAAGAAATTAAACAAAAATATTTCATACATTTTATTGATCGAAAAATTTGGTTCGAAGCAATTACAAACAAATTTAAATAATAATAAATAACAAACATAAAAATGAAAAAACTACAATCCTTAGAAATTTTTTGAAAATAATATTTTTTAATTAAAAGTAATAAAATAATAGTATGTATATAAATTTAAAAATCAGGAATTACTAAAAAATATTTGGAATAAATTTTTGTTTTTTCAGAATAGCTTAATTAATTTAACAAAAAAAAAAATATAAAAATTTGGTTGGAAACAGTGACAAAAATTTCAAATAAATGTAAATAATAATAGAAAGTAAAAATCAAATCGAAAAATTATATATCAAAACTTAGTTTATTAAAGCATTAATAAATCGCTGGAAAACATCAAACACAAATTTATAACAGTTTAAAAACTTTTTTATAAACTTTCAGTGAAAAAAAAAATACAAATTAATCCCAAGTACAGAATAAATTATTTATTAAAAATATATTATATATTAAATAAATAAAAATAAATTATCAAATTAAAAATTAAAAATTAAATAAATTATTTAAAATAAAACTATATATGTAAATATAAATATATATTTTTTAAAATAACATTTTACCTAAAAAACAAATTTTTCTATTATAATATCTAATGTTTTAATATTTTTGCAAAAATCATAAACCATGTAAACCAGTGTAACGCGCTTTTAAACCTCTATTGCCAATGTATTGTTGCATTTTTGCACTTGCTTTGCACAATTTTCTACACCGAATATGTGCTGTAAATAATTAAAAGTTCGCGCTCTTCCTTATCCATTTCAGTAATTCCCCACTTTTTGTCGTTGTTGCTTTTCGCAACATTCTGTGCGTAGCGCGCATAACCGAACAAAAAACTTTTAACTGCACAAGCATGAGTTCTGAGTGACTGGGGAGTGCGGCGCGCCCCCGGTCTCACCCCCCGGTCGCTGTCGGACTGCTGTCTGCCTGTCTGCGTTTTATATGAAATAATGCGCCGTTTGACCCGTTGGCGATGCCATTTGCTGTGCATTGTTTGTCGTTGTTGTTATTGTTTGCAGTTGTTTGATATTGTTGTTGTGTTTGCGTTTTGTTGTTGCTGTTGTGTGTTTTTTTTTTGTTTTTGCTGTTGTGCGCGCAGTGAAAATCACATTTTCTGCGCTTTTCGCAAACGACATTTCAGCGGCAGAAGTAAACAGATTAATAACAACAAGCACAGCAACAATAAAAATGACAACAACAACGCGAATACATAAAACAGCAGTTGCACAGCATCCACCACAAAAGTCGCAATGGAAAAATGAGCGTAAAAAGTGAAATAAAAATCAGCAAGCAAACCGAGAATGGTCGGACAGTCGCCCCAGTGTCGCAGCAAACCTGTTTTTGAATAAAATTTTATAATACTTTTTTGCATTTTTTTTGAAGTTGCTATTTTTTTTTTCAATATTTATTTGCCTGCTGTGCTGCTTATCACAATTTATTTTTTGCGTTTTTATTTTTTAATCATTTATTGTAAATATGTTTATTATAATTCTGAAGCCCAGCTTCTGCTCTAAGGCGCATTAAATATTGCGAACCTTATCATCGCTTTTTTCTTCCAATGGCAACTTTTTTTTATATTTATACCCTGAACGGTATAAAATTATATAAAAGAAGCCATGAAGTTTGCAAAATTCGGAAGGAAATGTCGGTGACTCTTTAAAGTTTATATGAGTATATAAAAGATTAGTTGAGTCGATTTAGCCATTTCCCTCTATCTGTCTGTATGTAAGCTAACTAGCCCCTCGGTTTTTGAGATATCGATCTGAAATTTCCCACAGATACCTTTCTCCGCAAGAACTGTCTCATTTGTCGGAACTGCCAATATCGGTTCACTATAGCATATAGCTGTCATATAAACTTTCCAATCAGAATCTAGTCTTTGTATGGAAAACTTTTTTATTTTAAGAGATATCTGCAAGAAAATTCGCATAAGTTATTGTCTAAGCTATAGATGCAAACTTCGAAAAAATTGTTTAGATCGGACTACTTTAGTATATAGCTGCCATACAAACAGATTGATTAGAATTAAGTTCTTGTATGGCAAACTTTTTCAGTTTACGAGATATCCTCACAAAATTCAGCACGAATTATTATTTAAGACAATAATACTATCTTCCAAAGAATTGTTCAGATCGGATTACTATAGCATATAGCTGCCATACAAATAAACTGATTAGAATATAGTCCTTGCATGGAGAACTTTTTCATTTTAGAAGATATTATCAGAAATTCGACATGAATTATTTTTTAAGATAACGGTACCATAGATGAAGAAATTGTTCAGATCGGACTACTATATCATATAGTTGCCATACAAACTGATCGCCTAAAATCAAGATCGAGATATTTTTAGACACTTCTATGACAAAAGCTATGCACCTGTGGAGGGTATTATTACTTCGGTGCGGCCGAAGTTAATTTTTTTGTTTTTTCTTTTTTAAACATTTTTTTTTTAATTTTCAAACTCTTTCCGTCTTTTTTGCAACTCATTTTATTTTGCTTATTGCTGTTTTACTAATTTGTTTCGCGTCTTCATCGCCAGCCTGTTCGACGGCCTGTTGCTTTCCGTTTCCGTTCCTTGCCGCGTACGCTTCGTTGACTGCACATTTCAATTTCTTTTGTTTATATTCACCCTCCGGGCGACATTTAATATTTTACTCTCGAGCGATAATAATAAGCGAGATTTTCTGTACAGCTTCTCAGGTCCCGTGAGGCCCTCAAACCAGCAACGGGTTGTGAAGTGCTCTAATTAAATTTAAGCATATTAAAAATATCAAACTTTGTTGTAGATTTGTTGTAAACAAAACGAAGCGATTAGTCGCGCTTAAGTCGTGTTGTAGATAAGCCAATCGCCGTGTCAATAAGTTTGTGTTTGTGTGTGCAAGTCCATGTGTATGATTCAAAATGAAATTGAATAATATTAAAGCCGTTACAAGATAAGCGTTTATAAGCCGTTATAGCATATGACACATGAATTTATTTGTTATTTCCCCATCTTAATTAAAAAGTCATCTTTTATTGGGATTTATGCATTGAAAAACGCTGAAACGAGTTGATTTCACGATTTGACGTATTTGAGACGTATTTGAAAATATTTATTTAGAATTATCAGTAGCTTACATTTATCGCGTGTTCACTAATATGTGTTCATTAGAGCGAACAGTTGAACTCGCGTTTGAGAAATTCCCCAGAGGGCTCTCTCAATTTACAAGTTGATTTTAGTAGCTAAAATCTTGTTTTTCGACGCAAGCTAGTGCATCAGTTTAGTTTCTAAATATTAAACGGTTAGAAAACAAGCAAATAACACATTACTTAAACCGTTGGGGATTTTTTGTTTTATTATCTTTTAAGCAACGATTGGAGCTTTCCGCTCTGGTACTGGCTTGGGCTTAATTTTTGCACATTTTTAAGGTGTTCGCCTTGGTGTGTTGCGACCGAGAGGAATTAGAATTTATAAAACGACCCCAAACGGTTTGATGGACTTTATTAGTTCCGGTAACGAAAAAAATTTGTTTCAGGTTAGATCCAGATTTCATTGTCTCAGATCAAACACATTATTCTCAAATACCTTAAACTTGCCAACATATTATATTAGTTATTAAATCTGTCTTTACACTGTTATGAGAACTTGATTTGTACTCATTATTTAAAATATGCCCTATCGGAAGCTGTCAAATTGTCCTCAACTTTCTGGCAATTTGTGGATTATACTCCAAACCAAGGTTAAGTCAAGCCTATTTCTGTCATGATAGTCAGAAGGGCTAGGTCTTGGCTACAAGGTAGCTGAGCCAAACATTTTCTAGCTGCTGTTTTCTAAATAACTTTTAATCAGGCGTTGTCATGATAGAAAATTATTGCCTCGTGTCTAGTCGCGATCTCCGGTGGTTTTCCGGCAATCGTTCCGGTTTTGGAAGCACATAGTACACCACGATCTTCTAATACCACCAAATACAACGTGTTCAGCTTTGTCGTTGATTTGGCTGGTTGATCAGATTTCAGATATGACTTTCTCGTCTAAAATTTTTTTATTTAAGTCATATTTCATCAGTAGTCACAATCTGGTTCAAAAACGGCTTCTTTTTCTGGAGTTCAAGCAAGCTTTCAGACATGCTTATAAAAAATGTTGAAATCGGTGAGACCGGTATCATTCCATGGTTCTACAATACCTGAAAGTGAAACTGTCAAATATCTAGGTCTTTATTTGGACAGAAGGCTCACTTGAAAGACACGCATAAAAGAGAAATTGGAGGAGCTTAATTTAAAAAAAAAAAAATACACAACTTAGTCTTGAACATAAAGTTCGACTCTACAACTCAATCCTTAAACCAATGTGGACGTATAGAATGTAGCTATGGGGTACGGCGGGTACATCCAACATTAAAATCATCCGAAGATATCAGTCTAAGACTTTAAGAAGCATTGTAAGTGCTCCTTGATATATAAATGAATTGAATTGAAATTTACAAAGCCTTTAATGCACCACCTAGATAGACTTTCTAATCATAAAATCTCCCTGACAATAAATCTACTAGTCAACAGTTTGGACGTTAGACGCTTAAAAAGAACCCACATTTAGGACCTTCCAAATATATTTTAAGTCGTTTGAGGAATATTTTTAGCAAATTATGTTATTGAAGAATATATTGATTAGTCTCAGTGGAGTACAAACAATCGTGTTATGATTCTTTCATTTATAATATTTGCTGATTGCCTTTGAAGAATAGGTTCACATACTTATAATAAAGTTCTAAAATCGGCGAGACTGGATCACAATAAATTTTTTTACATACCATGTAAACAACTCTACCTTCTTTTAATGTGAAATGTAATGTAAGTTCGATCTTGTTTGGAATTAAAATTTGATACCTTTAACAAAGACCATCTTTCGATAGTTAAAGCTCGGACATAGTTCAATTTTTTTAAATCACATATTTGTAAATATTTTTATTTCATCCGTTGACTCAGTAACATTGTTCGATTAGTATGAATCAGAGTTGATGATAGCGCTAGTATTAGACAGTCTAGCTCAAAATGCACGTAATTTTAGATTAAATATTTTTTTGAAAGCTCTCCCTTTCTCACTCATTCGTAATACTGCATTTAATATTCACTACTACACTAAAAAGTTGGCAATGCCTAGTCAAGCATTCTCCGTTGATCGCTTTAAAATAAATTTCAAACCTTTGGAAAAATTAAAATCACTTCTATATATGTATGTATTAATAGTTTGAGTCATTTCCTGCATAACATTTTGTACCATACAAAGTCTGAACTTATTTTCCTAATCAATTTACATATATAAAATTCTTACTCTTATAATATCTAGGTGTTCGCACATCTACAAAATGTTACTGAACTAATTTATACTGCTATTGAAGAGCAAGTCAGTTGTACAAATAGACGTCGAGTTAAACAAACATTCAGAATAAACAATTTGGAGCACGAGCCAGTAAAACCTAGTTATTTTTAAATACTACTTTTATAGGTAATTGCAAAAAATTACATATTATCGTTTTAATTTGACGTTAATACTTCTTTAGATGTTGGATCGATATTATTGTTTATAATTATTTTTGGGAGCATATATGAACGTGAATATAATTGAAAGAGAGAGAGAAGGGAAAAGAGAGAGACAGAGTGTATGATAATGGATTTCCAGCAACATATTCATTCATCTACAGTTAGTCTTCACTTGTAATGACTAAAGTTAACATATTCCTTCCTTCTTTAATTCCACGCCGTAATTCTCAAACGCTTTATGCAACCTTCAATGCCGCTTCACACGACACGTAGAGATATCAATGCTGAAATGAGAAAAAAATTGGCATTGAAGTATAATAAACGAATAACGTATATGTTTACAACCAAATCATCATAAAATTCACACAACAAGTAACAACAACGACATGCCGTGCAAATATAAATTGTCCTCAAGTTAAATACAATGAATTGTGGGTGTTTGGAAACAGATTAATTGCACGAATAAGTGGCGCACATGCCACATTTCGACAGCAATAAAATAATAGCAGAAACATAAACTGCAGCGAAGTGTTTACATGCCGCAAAGATTGACTGGCGCTACTGTCCACTCACTGGTCTAAAACTGATGGTATACATACATATGTACATATACATAACATGTGTGCATGTGAGTTCTTGGAAAAAATTACATATATTCACTCTCAAGAACAACTGGCATCAGCAATTAGTTTATTGAATGTTCAATTAAAAGACACACTTGTCGCCGAAGGTTTAATTATGCTTGTAATACATACCCTGTAGGACAGAAGGGGAAGATATTGGCAGCCCACAAAAGTTGTTATGAAGTGCTGGCTAAATGTTGCTCTTTTCCATAAAAGCTAGAGAGAAAGTTATCAGCGTTAACTTCACTAAACAGAGTATGATGTTCTATGACTAATTTAGTTTATTTGATTTTTGATAGTCCTTTGTTCGATTCGATAAGAATTAACATCACTTTGTTATCCCTGAAAATATATCTTCAAATATGGTATAAAAATAGGATAACCTACTACTATTTGAAATTTGAAAAAATTGCATACCCTTGGAATCCTGGCTACTACTTTTTGAAATGAAAAAAAAAATACTACTTTTTAAGATATGAAAAAAATGCATAGCCTCGATCGCTTTACTACTACTTTTGAAACCCCAAAAAATACTACTTTTTGAAATATGCAAAAATATCATTGCTACTACTTTTTGAAATTTGAAAAATTCCATACCTTTGCAACACTGGGTACTACTTCTTGAAATTAAAAAAAAAAAAATTTCATACCCTTGCAACCCTAGGAACTACTTATTTAAATAAAAAAAAAATCATATTCTAGGAACCCTGGCTACTACTTTTTGAAATGTTAAAAAAACTTATTCTTAGAACCTTTGCTATTAATTTTAGATATTAAGAAAAATCTTAAGCTGGGAACTCTTTTACTCCCTTTTATTGTAATTTGAAAAATTTGGACCCCTTGCTACTACTTTTTGAAATTTCAATAAAATGCTTTCCCTTTCAAACCTTGCCCTTACCATACCTTATAAAGTAGTACCAAATTAAAAGAAAAAATTCCAACAGGGTAAGTTTGGCCACTGTCGTATGCTACTATACCATAGTCATAAAATATAATGATGTGTGAATGTGGCACGCAAATAAAGAAGTCATAAAAATCCAATATGCGAACGAAGCACACAAATCCAGCATACATTTACTCACACACACACACACCCATTCATGAAGACACAAGTATGTGTATATATTCGGAGGCGCATGTCCCCATCATTATTTTGATTGTTTCGAGAGCATTTGTGTTGATTCCTAGACCCTAAGAAGTCATTAAACTCCTCTTCATGCCTCTCATGCGGCATTAACATTTTAATGTGTGCCTCCTCTACTTGCTGCCTGCTGCACTCTTTTGTTTTTAATTGCTATGCATTGTTGTTGCCTCGCTGCTGCTTTGCCAGGCGAGATTAAATTTAGAGCAACGCTTTTGGAGCACACAGTACGCCGTGTGTACTCGCAGAAGAATGTCAGTCAGCTATTCAATCTTTCTTTTTAATTCTATTCCTTTGCTGGAGCTATAATTTAATGCTGCTCGTAAAATTTCTGAATTCACTGGCATTTGTTTACTCACATCTCGTATGTTGTGGTGTGTGTTGTTTCAGTATTAAATGCCTTGCTCGGAATGCAGTACTGGCAGCAGCAGCTTCGAATGTTGCACGGCAATGGGAGATGTACGAATTAACTGTTTTTGTTGTTGACAGAGCTATTTAGGTCAATTCTGATTCTCGAAAACAAACAAAACCCACAATATTTAAATACTGAATATAAGTATGCCTGCAGGCAGAAGCAGTCACTGAGATAAGCACGTACAGTTAGAAAGTAAAATTGGGTGAGGCAGACGATTAGGTGTAAGAATACTTACTGCAAATCCACGTTGGAGAATTAAATATATTTTTGAATTGAGAAATATTCTCTTATTACACAACTTGTACTAAATAGTACAAAATCTTCCTCTTAATATTTTCTCTGAATAGTTTGTTGAAGCTGAGTTTTCTTGTGAGCTGAGTCTTTTGGCGTACAGATTGCTTGGTTATTCTAATAAAAGCAAACCGTTGTTAAGGTATCAGACACACTCTTAAAGAGGCCTATTTCTTTTTAAAACTCAAAACATCCTAAACTGCTAGTAAAGTAAATATTTTCCTAAAATAACGCTTAAAAATACCAGAAGCGCAGTCAGAATTGAGAAGGATCTACTGTTGTTGCTGTTGTAGCGGAATTATGCCGATTTGACAGTCCTTGGCCGGATAAAAACCCGGGTCCGTTACGGTTATGTAGATCCGACTGTAGTGGAAACGGATCTCTTTGAACCGTTCGGTACCAAACGAGGCTTCAGAGAGCCACCGATTGGGTGGTCACAAAAGTCTTTTCGTATTTCTAATCAAACTTCAACTTATTTTTTTATGTTTAAAATGAACTTTAATGAACCAAATGTGTACCGTTTTGGTCGACAAATTTTGAAAAGCTTCTCTTGGAGCCAACTTTACTCCATTGAGGGAGTTCTTCATTGACCGAAACAAGTGCATCAAAATGTAACGGTTCTGATCAATATTTTCCATAATTTCATAGACGTTTTCAACGAGAGATGGAAGCACCCCAGCTTTGAAGGTGTTCACTGCAGTATCCGCTGGTGGAATAAGAGGAAGGGCAAGACCTTTACTCCGTTGGAGAAGCCAGCAGGGTGATGTGGTTTCCCATGGTCTTTCTAATTGGCAACAAACTGCAAGAAGAAGAAACTAATGGTTGGCCCGGCTGTAATCGCTAAGGTGATGGCTACGCCAATGCAGTTGAAGTAGAGTTGAAGTTCCTTACATGTCAGCAACTCTATTTTCGTTGGACAAGTGGATCAGTGATGGTTTTGTTTTGATTTCAGCAGATGTCCTGCCTACCGCGCATCTACCATCCCTTCAAATCACCAAAGCAACCAGCTCAGATGTATATCCTTGATAGCGAAATATCTCCAAATAAAATGAGATCTTGGCTTTTCATACAATACCCAGAATTTTTGTCTGAACAACTGACTCTCCTTGAGAACATTTTCAGAATAATCCTGTTTAGTTAGAGAAGCAGTTCTGAGTATCATCAACTAAGCCACTAATGAACTAAAGGCCTCAGGTATTCGCGCTTGTCTTAGTTCTTTCACAGTTATAATATGATACATAGCTTACACATTGGATATGACTGAGCGTTGGCAAAGACTTGGGTGTCCACCAAAGAACTGGTTTTCCTTGCTGCAATGATAAGCGCAGTGATATGACCGACACCTCAAGATACTTATGTGATATATTTTTTTCTTTTCATGAATGTATAATAGATTGATTAATTTGCTTTAGCTGGCAGAACTTGGAACTCTAAAGTCGTTACAGAATACCGATTGGTTGCTCTTTTTCGGCTGGTGGTACTTTTTTCAGTATCAAACTCAAAACTTCCACTCACGAGAAATGAGACTAAAAGCATTTTTTCCAACACCACGAGCTTTCGGGGTTCGGCTAAGCTTAAAATAAAATATAAGTACAAGAACTGCGAAGAAAAGGCAATTCTTACATCTGTGACTGTGCGTGTTGACACAGCAATCCAACAGGTATATGTAAATACCTACCTATGTACATATGCCTCCACTTACAAACAGACATCGCTAAAAATACACAAAATAAAGTGTTAACTGCGCGACGACGAAGTTCCACATTTAAAACTGGTCATTGGCTTAGGGCGTACAACACGCATGCGCTGTCTGCTGACCAAGTTGAATTGAGCTGAACTGAACTCAAATGAACTGAGCCCAGTGCGCTGAGCTGGGTTTGGCTTGGCCCTCCATTTGTCGTTTACTGCGGAAGTAATTTAACATTTTACAAGAGCAGAGGAAAGCGCTGCACTCACACACATGTTTACCTATTCAGTGCGCTGAATGCTTTAGTGATGCCATGTTGCGGTGTTCCCTCTTCACCACGCTTCTCTTGAACCAGAGTCAACTCGAAATATGCCAACTTAAATTTGTTGTACCCTCTTCACTTATTAAAATATTTTGTAAATACTTTTTTTTCTTTTTTCTTATTGCCGAGCATGAGCAGTGGAAATTCACACATGACAACGTGTGTATGTATGTATGTATGTATGTATGTATGTATGTATGTATGAGTTTGTGTGTGGAAATAAATGAGTTGGTCATTCCCAAGCGGCTTTTACTGTACTAACTTGGCCCGATTTGTGACTTTTGCGCGCAATAGCGGAATTACTTTGCCGGACAGTTGTAATAACAATCATATCTTAAGTGTACTTATTTGTATATTAGGGTGGTTCAAAAAAATTTTTTTTTTTTAATTTTTATTTTTCTAAGAAACCATGAAAATATCGTCTGAAATTACAAGAAAAATTATATAATTTGAATTCGTTATTTAATATAAAATAAATGAAAGAATATAAAAAAAATTGTAAAAATTAAAATTTTTTTATTTTTAATTTCTTTTTTTGTAAAAATTAAAATTTTTTATTTTTAATTTTCTTTTTGTTTGTAAAAATTAAAATTTTTTTTACGTCTAAAGTTGGATTTACATTACTCTGGAATGAACCGATTTGACAAAAAATCATATTAAACCTTTTTTCAAAACAAAAAAAAATTTAATAACTTTTTTTCCAAAAAACCGTGCAAATATCGTCTGAAATTACGAAAAAAGAAATTCTGGTAAAATTTGAACTCGTAATATTAAAATCAACTGTAAATTATTTTATTATTTTGAGAAAGAAAATAAAAAAAATTGTAAAAATTATCTTTCACGATTTAAGGTGGGACTTTGAAATCGAAAAATTTGGGAACGAGTCGACTTGGCGAAAAATCGTTTTAAACTTTTTTACAGAATATTTCTGTATTATTTATATAAGAAAAATAACAATCGGCACTTGTTGATATTAAATTTAAAATAAAAAAATAATTTTTTGCTATGCATTCTTGTTCCAAAATTTTTCTAGGACAATATTAAGAGCTCAAATTTTGACAAACATTTTTTTCGCCTTTTTGCATGATATTATTACGGTATCTAAGAAAAACAAGAAAAAACCGAAATTAAAAAAAAAATCGACCCACCCTAATATACATGTATCTGTGCTGTTGCGCTTCTTATTGACCGTCAGTTATACGCAAACAAAGCGAGGAAGCAACAAATGTGCGAAAAGTAGCTTAAAGCGTATTGCGAATAACAAACAGTTATATACAGTTCATGTTGACCGTTGTTTTTGTTGTATTTATAAAAATAACATATTTTTTTGCCTTCCAAAGTCTCGCTTTAAAGTATTTTGTGCGCAAATTCAAGCGGGTTTTTATTTCTTTCTTCCAGCTCTTTCGAAGCTTTTGGCAAAATGTTCGCTTTAATTTGTTTTCACACCGTTATTTCTTTAACGGCATTCACTTTTTCATGTCGGCCGCGCCACACTCGTGTGTTGTGGGTGTATGTTTACGAGCGTTGTGACCGAATTGTGAGCTAATTATTTCCCATGTCATGGCTGTGCGGCCATTTTCGTGTAAAACGCCAGCGATGCGTGTTAATTTTCGTCTCGGATTGTGACACAAAACCCACTCACGCACCAAAATGTCAGCATTTGATGGGCCGGCTTTTTTTGTGGCGCAAGCTACAGCTCTTAGCGTACTTATATGTATTTCTATATATGTATATCTTTGTATTTCTATGTATGTTTTTATTTTTATCTGTGTGTGTGTGTGTGTATGTGTTGGTAACCAAAAATCTTAATTACTTTTTAATTGCATAATATTTTTATGCATATTTAATGCTTTAACGTCTGTCGTGGGTGTTGTTTTTGTTTCGAATTGACATTTTTCCATTGTTATTATTGTTTTTTTTTGTGTTGTTGTCCATGTAAAAGTTGATCTACTTACGCGCTGAAGCGGCATTTAACTGCGATTTACATATTCATTTGTTTCCATTTTTTCGCCACCGCAAGTTTTTTGTGCCCCACATCGATATACTATGTATCTAAGTGTGTATGTGTGTGTTAATATTCGACAAATGTTTGGAACGCCTGAATTTCCGTTTATGAAAGTTTTACACCGCGATTACACTTGTCCAGCCAGCCATGCTTGAAAGCGCTTGTAAATAACTTACTTGTGCTGCACCGCACCTTCCTTCAAACACTCATTTGATAACGTTTCGTTAGAAATTTATAGTAATTTACATATATACATATGTATATGCAAATAAGTTTCAGCATTAAATAATCTGTAAGCTATAATTTATTAATATTTTTCAACGATTAATATTAATTTAAAATTTCCCGCTTCAATTTCTGACTCTCTCGCTCTCTTTCTTATCACGAACTGACTGCTTAGTGCACTATCACACAATCCATTTGAACGACAGCACATAACAGCTCAATTGAAAAGTCACCGGCCTAACATAGTAAAACACTTTTTTTTGCAAAACTCGTGTTTATTCATTCAACTTAGTTCCCTTCAAGGGTGATAGACTGATTATAGCGACTGATCAACTTTTCGATGCTATTTTTGTAGTACGATTTGGCCTTCACATCAAAATAGTCCTCAGTAATGTCGATTACCTCTCCATTCGACGAAAATTTCTTCTTTTCTGAGCATTCTTTTGAGATCTGAGCAAAGGACTAATCGCTCGGCCAGATCTGGAGAATACAATGGAAGCGGAAGCGTAGACAGATAGATTTTGGCCATCATTTTGGGACACACTGCATTATGTTTTTTCTCGATTTCGTCCATCAAACGATCCAATAACGCTTTGCAATAGTCGATGATATAATTCAAAAACTAGTCATCTAACAGCTGTAAAATTGATACAAACGCCTTTTGAAGGTAAAGATCAAGCAGGGGACTTTTCAATTGACTGTTATATTAACAACGATTAACAGTTTTTATTAGAAATATTCCCTAATTATACAGCTGTATAATTTTATCAGTCCCTGTAGGAAAATTTACTAGAATAATAGGTTAAAGTATTATAATAGTTATTATATTTTATTATAGTAAGCGGTATCTACGCCAATAAAGGAGAAGAAGAAATTATTTTTCCCTTCTTGGAAATATGCCTCATTCTATCAATACTAAAGTAGTGAAAAGACATAAATTGTTTACTTTGTTAAGTGTCGCAATAATTCTGTTCACATTGTTTAAGAATATATTGTTCAACTCAAATGAAGCATTGGAAAACATAAGCTAAGATGTTGATATGATATAAAATTGCTCAACTGGATACTCCAATATATTATCATCAAAAATAGTCACTATTTATTATTTTCCAAAATTCATTTTTACGAAATTTTTCTTAATATATTTCTATATCGTTCTAACATACTCTTGATATTCCGCACTGTTGCAAATTTTACTATACTAATCGGTATTTTAACCAAAAATTTATAAGACACTGTTGCTACTTCACACTGTTGCCAATTTTACTTTACTAACCATTATTTTAACTACAAATTTATATATATAATATATAATATATAAACTGAATAGTACTGCTCATTGTTGCAAAATTTACTTTACTAACCGCTAGTCTAACTACAAATTTATAAGAAATCAATCCACTTTTCCTGTATTTCCGATAGGGTCTGCGCTTCAGTATTTTTGTGTGAATATTTTACAAAAACAAGCATGCAAAACCCGTTCAATAACAGTAAGCGTAAAAAATGTTATATGCCCTGATGTGTGTACATATGTACAAACATTCATACACACGTATTTAATGGAATGGGAATATTAATTACAACACTTAGTGCTTTGAAAATTCATTAGAAATTCCTTTTTCTATGGAAACAACAATTAGCGTACATTTTTGAGCGTAATTCAAATAAACGTTAGATTTGCATTTCGAAAAATGGAAAGTGATATTTTAAAAAATAATTAACGCTGCGTTTTAATTAAAAATATTTTGTAGTTTCCCGAAATTTGACCAATAGAAGAATTCGAAAGAATATTTTTTGGCAATTATTTTTTGAACATCATCTCTTTCATATGTTGGCCGCGACTATGTCTCAGATGGTACATCCATTGAGTCCAATGATGAAAGGGCAGGTCTTGAATCTCTTTAGGTTGTTCTTCATCAAATGCGGCAATTTTGCTTGTTTACATACCCATTGAGCCAGAAATGGGCTTCATCGCGGAACAAAATTTGGCTCGAAAACGTCGGATTTTCTTGGAACTTTTCAAGAGTCCATAGAACGAAGCGATGTCGCTTGGGAAGGTCGGGCGGGTTTAGTTCTTGCACAAGCGTTTAAACTGCGCAGAGCTACAAATGTATCACTCAAGCCTGTTTATAGATAACGTAACATTTTTATGACAACTAAAATGACATAATTTGAGCGGTAAATTTATTTCGAAATCAATAAAACTCTCCTCACTTAAAAGCTGTCAAATAATATTCAAATGAATTTTCTGTGTAATTATATGTAAATATGTTGTCTAATTACATGCATTTACTGCTTTATCATTTACATGTTTATTTGTATATTATTTTATTTGTGTATTCTTATCATTAACTTGTCTGCTCTGCTCTTTACAGCTTTCATCGCATGAGGTCAAACATTTGATGTCTTTCTTAGAACACAGCAAACAAAACAAACAGCAGATTACACAAAGCGATAACCCAAATTCATTTGCTTTGGGAAATTGCTGATGATGTTGATGATGCTGATGTAAAATACCAAATTCCCATTAAAAAAATTCATTAATTTACACACTCATCAGAGAGAGAAGGATAGAAAGTCCCCAAACAGAAGAGTTCTAGTGTAATTTACAACTGAGGTTTTTGTGTTTAAGGTGAACAAATAAGTGCATGAAGAAATTCTAACGAAAGAAGTGAAAAATATTCAGGTGAGTTTCATAAAAAGTATAATTACAGATTATTATCTTTGTATGTAAGAATTAATTTTCAATTAGTTTGCTGCTCATATAATTATAAACCGTTAATTATATTTCAAAGAACTGGTAATAAGTAATCAAATATCCAGGAAATCAATTTTATTCGCCTAATTTTTCAATGTAACCAAATTTTTAAAATAACTTAAAGGAGTTTAGTTATTTGCCATTTTTTTAAAGAAAAATTGGAATAATATTCTATGCAAATCGAAAAAGGTCTGAAGATAAGTCGACTAACAGTTAAGCATTTTCTAACGGTTCGGGTAGTTAAAATCAGCTGAAAAAGGGTTACTTAAAGATCGATTATGAGGAGAATGTTGCATAATTTCAAAACCAGGGGTCTCTATTCAGCATCTAGGGCTGGGCGATGCTTACAGGCTTCCAAGTCGTTAAAGGATCTCTAAAGAGCGTGTTAGTAAATAGTACGTACTTTAATTTTCGAAACATTATGAAGGCTTATAAAAGCTCCTAAGACGATGTGCAACAAGCCTACAGACCTTCAAGTCGTTGTAGGATCTCTTAGAGACAGCGTAAGTAAATTGTATAAACTTTAATTTTTGAAATACCATGAAGCTTTATAAAACTTCCAAGTTGATGTAAAACAAGCTTTCAGTCTACCACGTCGTGTTAGGATCTCTATCATAGAGTCTTAGTAAATTGTATGTACTTTAATTTTCGAAACATGATAAAGCTTTACAAAAGCTCTTAAGTTGATGTACAATAAGCTTTTAAGTTCCTTAAAAAACACTTTTTTTTACTTTTAAAAATATTAGTGATTAAAGTGTTTTGGCAAATGGCTATGAAGCTTTGAAAAAACAAGCTTTCAGTCTTCCACGTAGTTTTAGAGAGTGCTAGTAAATTGTATGTACTTTAATTTTCGAAACGTGATTAAGCTTTATAAAAGCTCTTAAGTTGATGTACAGCAAGCTTTTGAATTCCTTAAAAAACTTTTTAACTTTTAAAAATATCAGTTATCAAAGTGTTCTGGCAAATGACTATGAAGCCTTATAAAGCTCCTAAGTTGATGTATAACTAGCTTTTAAGTTCCGTAAAAAGCTTTTTTTAACTTTTAAAAATATCAGTGTTTCAAGTTTTTTAGGAAATATATATGAAGCTTTAATAAAGCTCCTAAGTTAATGAGCAACAAGCTTTTACGTTTCTTAAAAGCTTTTTTTTTAACTTTTGAAAAAGATTTTCTAACCTTGAAATATTATGATTATATGAGATAATAGATATTTATAATGAGTTTTTCACTAAAATCAAAACTAGGCTGAGAGCAAAAAAGAGCTTTCGAAGCTTTTCAAAGCTTAGCTGGACTCAATATCCATACCATTGCTTTGTAAGGAAAAAATTAGGCTAGTATAATATAATATAATAATTTTGCTTTCGAAGCTTGAAACACTATACCGCTGACCTCTAGCAGGCAGTGAGGAGCTTCCGTGTGCATATTTGTGGTAGCAAAACTTGTCCTAAATGTTCCTTAACTCCGGATTGAGTCAAAATTGTTATGCTTTCTGCCACTACAACAAAAACAACAACATGTATAAACATATATCTCAATTAAAAACATAAATTTAGACAAAATCGGGAGTAAAAACACACCCATCTACCTACAAAAAGTAGTAATTATGTTGTAACCATATTCTGCAAATACAAAAGTTGCCCTCTCTTTAATAAAGATTATCACAACTTGAAAGACTGTTTACAACATAAATTTAACAGTTTCACGCATGTACATTGTACTTACAACACGAAAAGGAATTTTCGCAAATTTTTCCATTTCTTCCCACCGACACTAATGAAACGCGGCAACATTATTCATATTTGCTGTCAAAAAACAAAATCCAGTGAAAAGTTGAAATCTTACACAAAACTTTTCATGTGCAACTTAAGGGGCGAACACATGTTAAATATAACAGCGCCACATATGATTGCCGTCACAACCCTTAAACGAAGTCAACTGGCTGCCTTCCGCCGAAACTAGAACCCATGTGCTTGAGTTCCCACAGCTCATTGTATGAATAAACATATTTGTAACTGTATGTGTGAGTGAGTGTGTGTGCGTTTATTCAACCGCATTTTAGCCATCACTTTACACATTACGCGGCATGGCAGCCCACAGGTTGCACAAGGAACTTTTCGAGACATTTGAACAGACGGCAGGCGGCGACGGCGCTTGACGGAAACGGGAAAAAGGCGAATTTTCCTTATGTAAAGCGTTTTACACCTTCAACTCTGCGCTCCACACGCGCTTCACGCTCATGCCTCTTCACTTCTCTTCACTTTATTTTCAGCGCTCCGCTTACCTGGCAGCTG
Source organism: Bactrocera dorsalis (assembly GCF_023373825.1). Lineage (NCBI taxonomy): Eukaryota > Metazoa > Arthropoda > Insecta > Diptera > Tephritidae > Bactrocera > Bactrocera dorsalis. The sequence continues at coordinate 8,276,970 of NC_064304.1, read as the reverse complement.
CTTGCAGCCACGCAGGCCATAACTCAAGCATCGCAAAACGTTGCAAGATTAATGGCACCTCAGCTCGAAACTATTTAGTTGCAACCATCGCCGTTACACTTGTACGACTGCATCTGCGGCCACTCTATCAAAGGCACGTTGCACGTGCGCTTGCGCTCTTGTATGTGCGTGTGTGTGTGCGTGTGCGTCTATACATATGCGGCCCTACCCTTGCTGTTATTGTAATAATTCGTTTGGTACTTTTTCGTTTTATTGAGTTATAAATTAAGTTATATCATATTCAAAGGGGAAACGCACACACATGCACACATATTTACACACACACGTGGATACCAGTTGCATGCGCGGCGCTACCTTTACTTTAGTTAGATATATAATAAACGTAATATATGTTTGTATGTGTGTGTGCAGTTAAAATTTTCTTTCTCATGGCAGTTCATAACCAAAGCAGTCCAAAAAAGCGCAAACCTTGAGAAGTGAAAGTGTAACAATTATTTTCTAATATGCTTTATAAGCGCTTAGTCGCTTTTATGAAGTCAGTAAGATACATATAAATATATACATACATACATACATATGTATGTATGTCTTCACAAAGTACTACTGTAAATTACTCATTTATCCGCTTTGCTTCATAGTCGTTATAATTCAAAGGTTTATGGCTCAATCTAACATACATTTTTGCTAGCTATATGCACATACACATACTTACATACATATACCAATTTATAATTATAGTTACTTACGTAAATCTAAGCGGAAAGCAGCGAGTGCACAGACCTTGCTGCAGTGAAATTGTTATGTTTATGGCCAATATTTTACCTTGAAACCACTTCCAGCCAATTAAATCTGAAGAAAGTGAAGTTTCTGCAATTAAATGAGATGCTTACTATTAAGCTGCATTAACTTAGATTTGCTCTACAATAATAAAATAATAATTTTGGATTTAGAAACTAGATTTACGGCTACCAAAATCATAAAAGAACATCTCACTCGATCCGGAGTAGTTAAAAAACATTTAGGAAAAGCTTTGCCACCAGAAAACCGCACTCGAAAGCTCTCACTGCTTGCATAGAGGACTGTGGATAGATTCGGTACAATTTTTCAAGTTTCGAAAGCAACATTTTTATATGAGTTAACACAATAAAACAAAAACTATCTCACCATTATCTTCTCTTTAACCAAATTTGAAATGATTGATTGAGGACGGTTGGAATGTAGTATTGATATAAGACTTAGTTGAAGCACGAGTTGGGATGTTACTGAAAATAACTGGAAAAGGATCACAATCACGACCAGAAATCGAAAAGTCTTTTCTTGTAGAGAAGTTTCCTAGAAGAAGTTTAAAAGCGTTTCAAGTTCGGATTGGTGTCGGGCATTACTGAGTGCTTTTGTCGCTTTTATTTAACTTCTTTCCATTTTGTTTGACGAAATTCAATCGACTCATAGATGTTAATTTAGATTTCTTTGAGATCAGAAAAGTTCGTTATTAGTTGGTAGTAGTAATCATGAAAAACGTTCAGCTGCAGCTAGAAAATCGCTAAAAATTTAAAATAAGGCCAACTGATTACTGTTGATCAGAATTTCTTTTATCATCTAAAAGAATAATTCAAATAATTCTAACCTCATATTCTTATTCACTTATAAAACACAGAGAGAATTGCTTATAAAAGTATTTTTCATGTTTTTATACACTCCAATGAAACGTCGGAGACATCTTATACAACATAGGAGGTAAATTGAACAGGCTCCAGCCTGGCACATAGGTGGCGCTATTAGAACTAAATCCATTTAAATCTTAGTTAGCTCTAAACTTCAAAAGTTGGGCATATAAATTTGAAATCTCGGATTGATGACTAGTTTCTGGACACTATCCCAGGATAATCAGCCAACAAGGAGTGGTATGCTAAGTTTGAGTATGCTGAAATGAGCACCGAAGACGCTGAAGTGAAGGTGTTTGAGATGTACTATGAGCGCCAAAAGTGAGTCAACACTTATTCAATTAATTTATTTGCAAAGATTTCGATTACAACGTAAATATTTAATCCAATGTTAATACTTAAAGTTAAAGCTTATTCAGTACTTAGGAAATGAACATAAAAAAAAAAAACAACAACATAGCAAATAAGGCGAGTATGCACAAGAAAACCAAAATTCTTCATATTTTTCGCATCAAAAGTGAGTCAACATTAGTAAGAAAAAACTCAAAAATTATAAATAGACAAATTTTAATATTTTGTTTGTCCTCCCTTTGCTTTGATGACACATTTGAGTCTACATGGCATTGATTCGACCAATGTCTTGGTGTATTCTGGCGAAATTTTGAGCCATTCTTCCCGTAGCGCCGATTTTAAAGTCTCCTTGGAAGTCACGTTCCTTTTTCTAATTTGACGGTCCAAATGATCCCATAAATTCTCAATTGGATTCAGATCTGGAGACTGGGGAGGATGAGGAAGCTGTTTTTTGGTGTTATATAGCAGAAATTCTCTTGCTAAATTCGATTTGTGCTTGGGATCATTATCTTGCTGAAAGATCCATTCAGCAGGCAGACCCAAGGCGGCGATGCTTGGTGCAAGATTTTTCTTTAAAATACCAATATACCCTTTGGCATTCATTGTTGTCTCAATAAAGTCCAGTTCACCGACACCAGCAGCAGAAAAACACCCCCAAACCATTACTGAGCCCCCGCCATGCTTCACCGTTTGTTGGATGTTTTGATCATGGAACTCTGCATTTGGTTTTCGCCATATTTTTCGGGGCTTTTCTCCCCCAAAGATTTCAAACTTACTTTCGTCAGTGAAAAGAACGTTGCTCCAAAAAGAAAAGTCTTCATATTGATATTTTCGAGCATAATCTAGTCGCTTTGCTTTATTCAATTTTGATATGAAGGGTTTCTTCCTTGGACGCCGACCATAAAACCCATTTTTATGCAGGATTCGCCTTATGGTATTACTACTCACGCTTTTTCCTGTATCTGCTGTGATGTCTTTAGCGATCTGTACAGCACTGGACCTGGGATTCGTTCTTACAATGCCAACTATTTGCCTCTCTTCTCGTTCAGTCAAAACTTTTGGTCGCCCAGATTGCTTAAAATTTTCGACCAATTTAAAATTTTCGAACTTATCAATTATTTTTTTAATTGTTGTATGGTGCCTTCCAACAATTTGAGCAATTTCACGTAAAGATTTTCCTTTTTTTTTTAAATCAATAATAATTTTCCGCGTCTCTAATGAAATTTCGGTTCTCATCTTAATTTAACGCGTGTATGCTAATTTAAGTGAAAATGTTAACTAAATGCGATCAGAAAGAATGCGTTATTTATGCTTACAACAAAAACCTACAACAAAAGTATTGGCAAATATAACGGTTTCCTTGCAAAAACAATGCTAAATACAAGCGTTGACTCTCTTTTGGAGCAAAAAATATTTGTTGATTTTTCTTTTGATCTCAACATAGCCTATTGACATTGTTGTTGTTGTTTCTTTGTTTTTAATGTTATGAATAATCAATAGCTCTTTCAGTTAAAGTGATTAACTTATATCAGTTACGAACTTTATAGTCAGAATTTCTAGAAGAATTTTGATTTTGTTACTGTTGACTCACTTTTGGCGCTCATAGTACATATATACAATATTATTCAAAAATATTTGGATATGAAAAAGCCCAGTGCAAAGTGGCTGTGGATGAAACATGGCCCTATCATTTCACTTCGAAGTATAGTTGACAGTCATCCGAGTGGACTGCCCTCGATAAACACGTTTCAAAGCGTGGAAAAAGCCCAAACAGTCGGCTGGCAAGGTGTTGCCTCCTGTATTTTTGGATGCGCCTGGAATAATTTTTTACCGTAATTTATATAATTTATAATTTTTTACTTTAAAAATGGAAAGACCATCAACAGTGATAATTACATAGCGTTGTTGTTGAACCGTTTGAAAGACGGTTTCACCAAGACAATGCACCGTGTCACAAATCAATAAAACCTATGGCAAAAATCTATGTATTTAGCTTCGAATCTGGTCCCAGCGCCTATTTCTTGTCCCCATGTCTCAAAAGAATGCTCGCTGGGAGGAAATTTTCGTCGTATGAAGAGGTGATCACCGAAGTCCAACTTTGAAGTAAAGGCCTGATTGTACTACAAAAATGGTATAGAAAAGTTGGAGAGTCGCTATAATCAGTGTTTCACCCTTGAGAAAAACGAATTTTACCACAAAAAGGGAGATCGAGAACCTTTCAATTGGCTTTTTATGTATATATAAGTGATCCTCAAGAAGAGCTGACTCGATTTTGTTATGTAGAAGCTAGTCCTTGAGATTTAGACCTCCTTTTCTCTCTAAGAAGCTGCGTATAATATGTCCATACCAACCATAAGAAACTTTGCATGGGTTATTACCTAACTCAAGAATGCATTTTTTGAAGAAATTGCTTTGATCGGATCACTATAGCATATAACTGCCATAGAAACTGAACGATCAGATATAATATCAAAACGCGCTACGTCAGTTCATTCGAAGAAAAGTAGGACTTAAAAAAAATTACTCCCATTTGTCTTTTTAGACCAATTAGAATCAAGAGATCAATGACTCGGTAAAAATTTTTGAGACGAGTGTTTGTTTTTGCACATAATAAGAACTCAATTGAAATACCATATGTCTATATTATCTGTTAAAAAATTAAAACACATATACCATATAATTTATACTTATAAAATAATTGTATGTCTCTTTTTAAAATATTTATCTATACTCGTATATACTTATATATCTTCTTGAAAGCAAATATTTTCCTCTTAAAATTTCGTTTTGAATTACAAATCCTTTCACTTCGACAACCTTCATTGCTACAAAACAAAAATAAGCGCATAAAATCTCAGCACAAACTGCTCAGCTTACAAACGCACAAACCTTTGTAAGCAACACTGTGGCCAGCAAGGCAAAAACAACAACCGAGCAACAACTTGCTTGCACATGAATAAAGGGAAAAGTGTAGAAAAGGCTTTAACATGCAAAAGACAGCGGTCATCAATATTTTATAAGCAATCCAACATAAATACAGGTGTATACAAGCCATTTACCCTACACTCACACAAACACACACACACACGCGCGTCTACAGTTACTGTGCATGGCTGTCAAACACTTGGCCAGCTGCAGCTCCAGTCACATAAAATTTATATTAGTTTCACAAACTTTTGCCTCGATTTTTCACTTTTTTCCGCATTTTCGTTTTGTTTGTTGCTTCAGTTTGTTGCTGGTTGGCGCGTACTCTGTGTCGTGTTGTTGTACTTACCTCCGATTTGTATGCCATTTTTTGCACCTTCATCTGCTAAATTATTATTATTTTCTCTTCATTCTATTTGCGTATTCGTGTCAAGCTTTAGGGTCATTTGTAGAGCGGTGTGGCACATGCTTTGTCTCGTCTTTGTTTGGGTAACCAGAGCAATCTACTGCACACACTCGCTTGCACATGCTGATTATTTCGAGCGCTTTGTTTGTTGCTGCTGTTGTTGTTGTTTCGCTAGTGTAATAGGTGGTTTTCTGCAAACGTTTTTGTTCTAAGCAAAGTGTAGTTTCACCTTCCTACTTACTTTTTTGTTGAGTTTGCATTTTTATACCCTGAACAGGGTCGGTTAAGTTAGACAACAAGTTTGTAATATCCAAGAGGAGTGTATATGCCAGATACGCGTTTAGATTTTGAGATATTGCTTTGCAAATTTTCACATATAATTTTCTCCTTAAAAATAATTTTATTTGTCGAAATCGTCAATATCGGATCAAAATAGGATATACCTGTCAAACAAAATGATCGTTTGAAATTAAAGACTGGTATGAGAAACTTTTTTATTTTCCAAGATATCTTCACGAAATTTGGTATAGATTATTTTCAAAGCCAGTTCCACAATATCCGCTCATATTGCTCAGATCGAAGCACTATAGCATATAGCTGCCATACAAACTGATCGGTTGAGATTAAGAACTTATATGGAAATATTTTTTTATTTCAGAAGATATTCTCACGAAACTTAGCATGGTGTATTCACCAAGAAAACGCTACAATCTGCGTATGTATTCTACAGATCAGGCCACTATAACATATAGCTACCATACAAACTGACCGCTCATATCATGAAGGGTATTAAAACAACCTTGCAGCAAAAGTAAACGTTTTTCTGATTTTTTGTTGTATAAACCTTTTCTCCAGCAGCTGACGTTGTCTTTCAGCATCGAGTTTTCTGCAACCAAACGAAATCAAACCGAACCTTCATCAGCACTTGCCACAACGCCAGCCCCACTGCGCTTGCCACACTCCACATTTGCGCCCATTTCGTCGGTTCTCCGCTTCATTTGCACATAAGCGATTGTTGCTTGCTCCTTTTCGGTTTGCTTTTCATACGAAAAAATGTTTCTTTGTAATTGTTGTTGTTTTTACCGTGCTCTTACATGCAATTCGCCGACCGACCGACCGACCTGCTTCTGTATTTATTTGTTTTCACTGCTAACACGCTTCTTTTATTATTTATTTATTGGAGCATTCTATACACGTAACACACACACGAGCCACCAACACACACACACACACAGATGTATGCGCTGGATATGTGTGTCGCTATTTCAGCGACTATTCATTCATTCAGCCATTGTTCGAGAGAAAATAGAGCTACTCAAACCACTTTGCCATTAGCCTGATTCTATTTGGTTATTCGATTTACTCGCAAACACAGACACATATATTGACATACCATACATACTTGTACATACATATGTATGTATGTACATGCATGCCGTCAATAGTATACATTTCGTAGTATACAAAGCTATTTAGATAACAAAAAAGGTTGCATGCAACGGATTGAGATATTCATACGAACACACACACACTCGCATACCCACAAACTTAGCTACCTTTAGTGGTGGGTTTGCAGCGTGTAACCCCGCTTACAATGGTCTCGCTTCACAGTTCGACCGCTTTTACCGCCGCCGCTGCCTCGCCTGCACTTCACCTGCGCCTCACCTGCTTCAATATGTGGCAAATACCTGCACTCGAAGCCGTTGAGCTTAGTCACATTTGTATGTGTGTGTGTATGTGTGCTTACCATTCATGTAGTTTCACAATGTCTATATTTACCTACTTTGGTTGTTGTTGTTGTTGTTGCCACTATTTACGTTCTTTTATGGGCATGTTTAGGTTGCAAGATGAGCATCCTTATAAGCTTGTAAGCAAGAAATTGCAAAGGATGTGCGTACAACAACTATACAAGTACACATCTATACAAAAAACACACATATAAACTTACAAAAATACACACACAAACATACAATACACACTCACACATCAATCTATATATGCATTGCGGTGGCATGCTTAAGCTCACCGGAAGTTGCTCTATCAAGCTTTTGCTTTATGCTGCTCCTAAAAGCGTATCTTTAATGTTTATATATATAGGTACATACATACATGTTTGTATGTATGTATTCACGTATTATCTCGTGTATTTATTTGTTCTGATTCGTGTGTGTATGCTCTATAGCTCGCTCTGCTTTAAGCTTAATTTGTGTTCGAATAGCAACTTCCTTTAATTTTCCTTAAGCTTCTTTCTTTGCCGCCGCTTGCTTGTCCATGTGTGCGCGTGTCTGTGTGTGTCACATATTTATTAGAAAATGTCCTTCAGGCATTTGTGGCATGTGTGAAATCACACCTACAAACATGCGATATTTAAGCGCTTTGGCGCACATTTTTCCCGGAAATATAAAATTACGCACAATATTGCCACCCTTTGTGAATTGTTCATTCATGCTTTGCATATTATTAGGCAAATTGTTTGCGAAAATTATTTTAGTGTGATCAGTATCTTCAAGGGCTTAAGCTCTTGTCTGCCAAAAGAAGTTTTTGAGGTAAATGATGGTGAAGAATGAGGGATTAAGGTTGAGAGCTTACTGTAAGCTATTACTTTTCTACGTTTTTATGAACAGGTAGTATAAAATATGCCACGAAGTGAGCAACAGCCTAAAAAAAACGTTGGAGGCCAAATAAAGAATATTTATAAAAATGTTCAAAGTGAGAATTGAGTCGACTTGGGCATGTCTGTATGTCTAACCGAGTGTTTATGCGAACTAGACCGACAGAATTTGAGATATTGCTCTGAAAATTTTCACCAGTCATTTTCTTCTCAAAACTAACTTTATTTGTCAGAATCGTTAGTATCGAAACACTGTAGAGTATAGCTGCCATACAAAATGATCGGTTGAAATCCATCCCTTATATGAAAAACTTTTTTATTTCCCAATCTATATTCATGAAATTTGATATACATAATTTATTAGTATAGTACCATAATCTCCGCTCATATTTTTCAGAACGAAGCGCTAAAACTTACGACTATAGCTGTCATACAAACCGATCGGTTGATTTTAAATTATTGTATGAAAACCTTTTTTATTAAAGAAAATGTCTTCACGGAACTTAGCTTGGTGTATTCACCAAGGAAACGCAACAATCTGCGTATATATTTTACAGATCGGTCTACTATAACATACGAGTATAGCTTCCAAACAAACTGAATCCTCAAAATCATGTCCTTGTATGGGGAAACTATTTTACTTGGCAGGAAAGCTTCAAATTGAATCGAAAAATTTCTTTTTTTGAGATCGGACTACTATAGCTTATAGCTTGCGTAAAAACTCCAATAATAATCAAGTTCTTATGTGGAATCATTTGTATTCCTTTACAAGGGAGGATTGTATACTTACCTTCATTTTTATTCCTGAAGCTCGTGGTACGAATCTTATATGTTAGAATCACTTAGCTTTGTCCGGGGTCTATATTGGAAATATTTCTCTACAAGTTACCATTTGCGGGAACTTATTCAAACTCTCATTTATTATTACTTGAAATAATTCCATTAACGACTCTTAATCCAAAGCTGTTGTTCGACTATCGTCTTCTTTATTGGCATAGACACCAATCGCCTATGTATCTTTCTGAAATCTATGATTACTTATGATCTAAATAGCATTTAGAAAAGCTGAAGATTAACTAAGTATTTATTATTAAACTTTGTTATTCAAAACATGGTTCTGATATCGCGAAGTTTCCCATTTTTCAGTTTCGAAAACAGAAAATATTCATAGGGAGTCAAATTTGTCAAATACTTTGGCAGAGCGATAATACCTATTTGGCCCAAAAAGTCTCTCAAAATCATACTAGAATGTTACAGCGTACAAAATCTGTGAATCTGCTGTCCATACGAGTAAATGCGATCGCTTACGAAAAAAAGTAGGCGGCTCAAAACGGTCATGTAGTATTCATTGCTGACCGTTAGACCCATGGTGAACTACACCTCGGTGATCAAAGAACAATTTCAGCTTTCTTCAGTTTGACTTGGATTTTTGACTTAATTTAACGTGGTTTTTTCCAGTCACAACTCATCTTTGTTGCGCCAAACGATGGATTGTTGGACAGTTTTGTTATCATAAGCCCACGTCTCATCACTAGTAATCATGCTCTGATGAAAGAAAAGTGCTCAGCTACATTTTCAAGCAACTCTTTTTATATCACTTTTGGATCTTTTTGGTACGTTTATTGCATGGACGGGTTTAAAATTCCTAAAATATTAATAAAAATGACTCGAGATCTTCTGTTACCAACACGGCGATTTTCCATAACTGTTTCTTTAAGTTTTTCGAAGTTATCGTCATTCACAGAGGTGGAAGTAGGACATATGTATATGAGGCAAGTTTGCAATATTTTTTCTATGCTAAAAATAATATCTTCTTAGTTTCCTTGAACAAATTTCAATACTTACAAGCAGACATTCAACCACACATCCACTTGTAATCTGATAATTTACCTTCTAGTTCCACAGAAGTACAAACTCATTGCGCACCGTAATTTGTTATGTTACTAAAAACGCTAAGCTACAGAAAAAACAACACCACACACCCATCCCTTGCAGGAACTTCACCACAAAGTGCTCCATTTGTGGCGGCGGCTGGCAGCGTTAACGAAAACAGACAAAATGCTTTACTCATGGGACCAATTAGTTGATGACCCACGAAAAAAAAAACTGAAGACCAACAAACAGCTACAACGACAAGAATGAAGTTTGCGAAGAAAAAGGTGGAAGCTACGGCAGCTGGCGCCCGCCGCTTGTGCTAGACATGCTACACATGCCTACGCATCCTGCGTGCCGGACCGTCGATTAGCGACCGAAGCGCACGTATCACCTAAAACAGACTTAAATGAAGCAAAACATCTTTGAATGGGCGCAACAAAAACAACAATAACAGTAACAAATATAATAACGTGGCTTTTTAAGTCTGCCGAGCTTTTCCGCCTAATATTCGACATTTCTTTTTTTTTTTATTTTTTCTTATTTTTATTTTTTTTTTTGTAGCTGCCTAAGTCTACAGTCTTAAAATGCTAACATATTTTTATGCCGCTTATTGTTGTTGTTACCTTTATGTTAAATATACCTCCCTTCTGTGGCCGTCTTTGTTGCCGGTGGGCGTTAAAGTGGCTCTGCCTCCGCCCTGTGCTCGTGTCGGCTTTGTGGGCTGCGCCAAGTGTGGAAAATGTGAAAATGTTCCCATCGTCAAAGCGCGGAAATTTAGTTGTCTATAATGAGTAGGCGATTTTTATATAATTTTTTTTGTATTTTGTATTTTTGTTGTTGTTCCGTTCACGTAGGAAATGTTAGCTTTCCACTTGCCGCCAGCAGCCGCCTGCAAGTGCTTTCATGCTTTTATGCTTTGTATTTGTGGGCGTTCCCCTACACAAATGCTTTTGTAGCGCTTCAGCGGCATCTGCTCTGGAGCTGTATGTGTTTGTGTGTTTGTGATACGCGCGTCGTGCCCCAAAATGAAGTGTAGCAGCGCGCCGTGTATCAAATTTTTCTTCGTTAATGTGCATGTGCTCTTAATTTTCTTTTTTTTTTTCTAATTTTTCTTCTTTTTCGTTTTTTTTTTTTTTGGTAAATGTGGCAAGCTTCATGAGTCTTCATAAACTTCAAATAAGCGGTGGAGCTCATCGCTGCTTTGCTGTTGGTATTTACGCAGGCCTATTCAAATTCTAATTAAAAAATGTAATTATATTTATATTTTTTTATATGTGTGTGTGCTTGTGTGCGTGCGCTGGGTCATAATGATAATATCTTTCACTTGTAAGCATTTTCCGCATAGACACTGTTCAACCTGCAAGCTTGTGCTAGCGGCGCCGCGCATGTAACTCCCCTCACCACACTCTCTGTTTGTACGCCCTCGCCCACTCGCCATCAACCACTTATTACAGCGTTACATAAAAAAGCAATTTAATATCGAAATGCGTTTAATAATAAATATAATATGCCAGCAATATCTTTACATCGACTTTTCTAATGAGAGCTGCACACACAAACACACACACATACATTTTCATAAAGGCAACCGCGGCAGCAATGAGTTGGGAAGGCCAGAACAGGCATTAGCGGCACACAGCGCTGCCCACGGCAATGCCATTGGCAACGCGACTGGCAACGACAACCACAAAAAGCAATTATCATGTCTAGATTGGTGTAGCCAAGGCAACAACCAACGTCAGAGCCAGCGCCACCGCATCTGATAAGCAGCTCTTCAGCGCGCGTAGCTGGTAGCATTAAATGAAAAATAAATGAACTGCAGTTTCCCTGCGCGCACACAAGTGGGCAACGCATTTTCGTTGTGTCTGCACATGTGTTGCTGCTGCTGTTTGGGCTGCCCGCTGTGCTGCTGCGCATGCGTGGGCACACAGTTGTGCCTTGGCTGCCTGGCCGGCAAGCAAACAGCGCGCTGCAGGTTCTTTCCGGTGCCGCTGCCGCCGCTTCTTAAGTGCTACTGTTGAGACTCGAACGCGCACACACACACTCATGCATGATCATGCATGCAGCTATGTATGTATGTATCTAACATGCGCGCTGGCATTTTTCAAGTGTTTTGTTGGAAGGATGGCGCGCTCAAGTGGTTGGACCCGCAGACTGCTGCCAGCCGCCTCACCAATTGTCATTATCTGGCATCGAAGGCAAGACAATCGCAGAAATTACAATTATTTGTTGTAGGCAGTCAATTGTTTTGCTTGCGTTCGCGGTAGTAAGCGATAGCATCGGCTCAAATTTCGTGCGTGTTCGGTTTCATGCAATTTATTTCGGTGTTTACACAAACTGTGGCAGCCTTGCGGTTGCAAATGTCAAACAACATATTTCTATGATGATTTGCTAAATTCACTACGCATTGTAGTGTCACTTTGAGCCCATGAGAAATTTGAAATTTCCCACTTGCCTTGTGCGTAGGTGGTTTTGTGGGTATTTTGCCGCGTCAAGTAGTTATGCAACAGCCATTACCTACTTGTCATAGATTGCAGCTGTGTTTTTCCAGTCCCTAGACTGCCTGCAAGAGCATAGTTACTAGAAACAATTGTTGACTGCTCGCAATCTTGGCATTATTAGTTCGAAAATAATTCACTGCATATTAATTCTAGTAGAAAATTCTTATCTCGCATGACTTTTTTCCCAGTTCCTCTGGGTTATTTTTGATACAGCGCATATTTTTGCTAAATGAATTTACTGAATGATTGGCGTTCAAGGCCTTTACATATACATATATAATACTATACTATTTTGCTTGAAATTCCGAGTATCAAACGCACTGACTTCCTACTGATGGCAAGCTTCAAGGCCACACGTCACTTACTAATATTCTCCTAAGCATATTTCTGGGAAATAAATCTCTAAAGCTGCGAACAGACGTTATTTAACGAGTTGTGCTCTTCGAAAATCAGACATCCGTAGTTGCCAGCAGCGGTCTAGCGGTTAATGTGTGAATACACAGTCGCAACTTTTGTGCAGGAAGTGAAAGTGTGCTAAAAAGTTTGTTTCTTTGTTTCCAGTATTCAAGGTTTTGTCTTTCTTCAAACAAAGGTAATCAATTATTCCAACATTTTAATTTATTTCATAATTTTAGACAATTTTTTATTATTATAATATAATTTTAACACAATTTGTACTGAAGTCTAGAAAATTTTGTGTTAAGAGCTTGAAAATTTGGTAGGTGGATTAAGTTTATATTTTCACTCGATTTTAGGAAGCGATTTTGAGTAAAAAATCGGTATAGTGATTTTTTGTACCTTCTGAGCCGGACTAACAAAGGAAAATTCGCCTCCAAAATAGACTCCTGAACCAATACAAACTTGCTAACGCTTAATTAAATTTTTACTTGTTATAGCCTCGGCTGGGATGTGCTTGAAACTTTTTTTTCCTTACCTTTCCTTTCATTCCCTCCTTTCCTTATCTTTTTTTTTCTTTCCTTACCTTTCCTTTCCTTTCCTTTCCTTTCCTTTCCTTTCCTTTCCTTTCCTTTCCTTTCCTTTCCTTTCCTTTCCTTTCCTTTCCTTTCCTTTCCTTTCCTTTCCTTCCCTTTCGATTCGATTCCTTTTCTTTCCTTTCCTTTATTTTTATTTTTCTTTTACTTTTTATTTTTCTTTTATTATTATTTTTCTTATATTTTCTTTTATTTTATTTCTACCCAAAACATTAACCAAAATGCCTTGAGCCAATCCATAAGAGATCTGTAGAATCTCTGCTAATACTCTGATAACAACACGACAATTTCCAAGCACTTTTTCTTAGACTTTTTGAATGTTATCGTCATTAAAAGAGATGGACTCGGATGAGGAAAAATTTCGACGGCTTCTCGTCCTTCACTGAATGCTTTGTATCATTCAAAACCTCGTGTTCGTGATAAAGTAGAACAAAACACATCGGCAACATTTTCAAACATTCTTAGGCGTCAAGCTTACACTGCTCAGGGCGTAAATAATCACTGCGAATCCGCTTTTAAGCAGTCGAATTTAATTCAAATTTCTACGCACTCCCAACAAAACTTTGTTGTAATTTTTTTTACAGAAAAATATCGGAACTAAAAATAATACTTCAAAGTATTTAAATTCATTTTTTAAATTAAACTTTAAATCAAATTATTATTTTATTAACTTTTTTTCTCCGCATTCCTCTTAATTAAGACTTGTGGTTTTATTTACAAACTTTTCACCGCAAATAATGTCTGGTCACCACACTTAACCACATTTAATAGAAAACAAATATCGCTCCCCCCATAATTAGCGAGTGTTTCAAAGAAACATTTTTTCCCAACGCTTATTTATGCCATTAAAAGTAACCGCCGGCAATATTATATGCCTTGGCACTCTCATTAATGCGTTAACACCTGGGTTGATCATAACTTTTGCTTAATTAACTGGGTCAGATTAGCATCTAAATAGCTTTATGCGCACTTGTACCTAAACCTGATTTCATTTACAAGCAAAGGCACAGCGCTGCACTATAATTTTCGCCACAATGTCGGGCACAGTGAAGCATCAAAATTGAAATTACCCAACGACAGCTTAGAATTAAGGCAAACAGGGTTTTCCGTTTACCAAACTTTGTGTAAATTAATTTACTTTTTTTTGTTTTTTTAGGTGGTGAAAATAAAGAGAAAACCAAAAAATATGAAAAAACTGTGCCTCAAATAACCCACCCTTACTTAGTACTATATTTAAATAATTTAGGTGCCAAATTTTCATAAAAACTTACCAAAAATGTGCCGAGTAACAGCTGAAACAGCAAATTACCCTTACTTATGGTCCTTAGTTGGACCTACACTGCACACTTTTTGGTTGCTTTACATTTTTATAATTTATACACGCAGCTACTCCACTATGGCAAAGTGTGTATCGTCATACCTTTTTTGAATTAAAATTAATTTTAATTTGAAATATCAAGGCTTACATACATGAGTAAATTTTAATACTAAAATAGATATTTGAATTAGTATGCCTAAATATCCCGTGTATTTTATCACGTCCTCAACATCGAGAAACCCACGCATTGTCTATACGACGATCTGTACAGAAGTATGGTGAAAGAAAATCAAAAACCGATGGAATAAGCTACCTGGTTACAAGACTGCAAAAGTCATGCGCAGAACCGTGGTAGAGAAGTTCACGAAATTTTTATTGGCACTCGATAGGAACTTGATCGGAATTCTAACCGGTCACCGTCTGATGGCGACACACACCTGCAGAATTGTTCTGACAGATCGAGAAGACTGCAGGAAATGTCTAGAGCAAGGCACCAGTGAAACAATGAAGCGCCTCTTGTATACCTGGCAAAACTACGCTGTAAGCATTTGAGGTCCCCAAGGTATGATACACTGGAAGAGCTATCGATAGTCAGACCACAGAGTTTGTTGAAACTCGCGTCAAGTATAGGCATTGTAAGGATGACTACTCCTCATGGACTTAGTAACTGAACTTCATCCGGTGTCGTAAATGACCAAAACTGGTCTATACGTGGTTCATTGGCCTACTAACCTAACCTAATATTAACTTTCAGAATAGGTAAAAGTCACAGATAGTTTAATCTGGCGAATATAGGGCTGCTCGATGATTTTTTTTAATTTGTTCATTGGCAGATAAGGCAATGCATTTGAATCACGTTATACTTAAAGCAGCAACCGAATTGTATTTCAAAATATTTTCTCAAAGTCTTACAATATGTCTCATGCTGGCAGGGTGGTTGTATATGATAAACGAAGGGTGTTAAACTTTGGTGAATACGTATATACCCGCAATGAACAGCAGTTGTGATCGTCAGATAGATTCTAGCCACTTAAAAATATTTGAATTTGAATAAGAATAGAAAACAATAAAAGACCTTAAAACGATATACTAAGAAAAATGGCAAACAAATATTTTTATCACAATTTTATTATAAATGAAATTTGATCAGCTTTCTCTTTATAAAATTCACAATTCATTCTAAACTATAACCTACTACCTCTTATGTAGAAGCTTGCTTATATGTATGTATAAAGTAATGCAATAACAAACTCTTATTCTATATTTTTATTGATATGTAATCTAAAATTTCTTAGCAAATTCCCGAATAATGAATATAACAAATTTCAATAAATCAAGCATCCTTCAGCTGTTACGAAAAGTTTTCAAATACTCAAAAGGTATGCAAAATTGTATGAAATTTTACTTCAAAGGATGCACATATGTACACATTGTTTATAGTACTAACAAATTTGCGCTTTTAACTACTAAAAATGCAAAACAACGTAACATCACTTTTACGAAGTTTACAGGTAAAGGAAAAGCAGTATAATGAAAATCAGTCATATTGAAAAAAAAATTTTGAGTTTTGGTTATAAAATGGTTATATATTGGTTATGTATTGGTTATGCATTGGTTATGTATGGGTTATCTATAGGTTATATATTGCTTATATTTAACAGCGGAAGCTGAAAATTTTATGCTACATGTATGTAATATGATGTTGTGAATCGTAAGCAATAAAAAACTGAATTTCGATTTTTTGGCAATATGTTGTTTTGCATTATAGGTGACAATATGTAGAATCAACTAAAAATTAACTAAGAAATAAATGAGTATTTCTTAAAACTTTTAAAAACTGAGAAATAGACAACTTTTTCGAGCTATTGTAAAATATTAAAATAATATATATGGTAGAGACTACCAATATATGTTTCTTAATTGTCTGTCAATGGAAGAAGACAGCTTGCACCGTCTAACAATATTTATTTTCGATCGACTTCAGTAATTTCAACTTTTTAAATGAGTGGATTTTTGCAACAACTATATTTTTTCTGCAAGAAATCGCTAGCCTGAAGTTTCCCTACATATACATATGTGTATTTGTTTGTAAGTTAGCTACACGTCTGTCTCCATAGACTTTATTAGGTTCCGCCTGTCTTTTTGCTGCCAGCCTGCCTAGTGAAGCCTAGAATTTTCAATATAACTTTTTCTTTGCTGCAAACTCAAGAGTAAATTGCATAGTCGCACAGACTCAGGCAGTTTTTCGCAACACAACACAAACAACAACAATACATGCTTTTTATGGCAATTACATGCAACAAATTGGAAGCGCTGCGCATGGCCCGTAAGCGGAGCGTGCAAACCGGAGCATTGGCCATTTTAGCTTTAAAATAAGGTTGCACACACACGCACAACAGAAATACCTTACATGTGTGCATGCACAGACAGCAGCCATGTGTATATACGAGTTTCATGCTTTTGTCTACGATTTGTTCATATAAAGCCAAGTGCTCTCATATATATTTGCTGAGAATATTTTATTTCGCATCCTTTAAGCAGCAAGTGTTGCCGGCTGCAGCAAGCTCAGTTGAGTTTGGCACTTAACTTTTCAGCATCGCAATGTGCACGGCGCTGTTGCTGTTAGGGCCGCATATTTGGCATGCGGTGGGTAATCCTGTTATGGGTGTAAAAAGTAATCCGATAAATGCACTATAATGCACGAGTATAAAAATGTACAAGCGTGTACTTACATTCTACTATATGTGGAGTTTATTATAACAAGTATGTAAGGGTGGGCCAAAAACAACTTTCAAATGAATTCGAACGAATAAAGGCCATCTTTAAACGAGTTTTTATCAAAACAGCATTTTTCATATTAGCTTGAGGGATTACTCGGTGTCAAATTATACGACCTCTACCAATCTTTTATGTTCTCCATAGTTCTCTATACAATGAGTTACCATGATACAGTGGGTTCTCTGATCTGATTAAAAATCAAATTCTGTCAAAAAAAAAATTAAAAAAAGGATGTTAATAAAAAAAACATAAATTTTATGAAAATTAAAAAAAAAATATTAAAACTTAATTTAAATTTAAAATTTTTTATAAAAAATTTAATGAAAAAATATAATAAAAATTAAAAAAAAAATAATTTTATGAAAATTAAAAAAAGATAGAATTAAAAAAAAATGTATTTTATGATAATTACAAAAAAAATATTAAAACTTAATTTAAATTTAAAATTTTTTATAAAAAATTCATAATTAAAATATATTAAAAAATTAAAAAAAAATCTGAAAATTAAAAAAAAAATAGAATTAAGTTTATGAAAATAAAAAAAATATATTAAAAATCATTTTTTTTATTTTTTAAAAATTTATTTTTTATTACGTTTATAATAAAATTCAATTTCTTGTTTTAAAGTACCGACATCTTTAAATTTAACATCTTTTTTAGGTTTCACACACGGAATAAGCCAGAATCACTAAAGCAGTAAGGGACTTGTTTTGAGCGCCTGCATGCAGTTCGAAAAATATTTAGTTTTCAAACCAAATTATTTCAGGAGGAAGTGGGGCTCAATCTCATTGAAGAGGAAATGAAGAATCGAAAGTAGCAATAAGAACGTATTCTTACTTAAAAATAATTTTTTTTTTTTCAAAAAAAAAAAAAGAATAATAAAATTTGTCTCGAAATCTTTAAAAAATATTGATATTACAAAATTCGAACCACCCTGTGTCGAAACCGTGTCGCATATTTGATTTTTGCTTTTTGTTAAGCGCTGCAACTGTTTTGCTCCAAAATATTATGCTACTATATAAAATTGGTTTTACATCAGCCCAGGCGTACAAAGTATCCTTGGCGCGACACCTCTCCCCCCTTTGCCAACCTTACCAACATTTTGTGCTACTTCAACGCCTACTCCTTTAGAGTATTATGCTTAGCCATACGTACACACCTAAATACATAGATTTAGTTCCTTTTATGCTCACACAAACACACACACTCGCTTGCCAGGGCAGACGCGCTTAGCACTTTTTCGCCTGTTGAGACATTCATAAATTGCCTGCCTCGCTGGAGAGTAGTTGAAGTTGGCAGCATATTACCGCTGCATTCCCCCACTACCACTGTTATCGTCGTGCTTGTTGTTGTTTGGTAGCGCAGTAAGCGCCGCATTTAGAAAATTGCTACTTTCGCAAATTTGCAGACGCTTCGTGTTTTGCCACCGGCATTTGCCACACGCCAGCGGCGCAGCGCGCTTCCCAACTTTCCTAGTTACACCTCCCATAAGCACCGCCGCCGCCATTTGAACCTAATGGTTTGCTGCTA
The DNA here is from genome assembly GCF_023373825.1 of Bactrocera dorsalis. Classification (NCBI taxonomy): domain Eukaryota; kingdom Metazoa; phylum Arthropoda; class Insecta; order Diptera; family Tephritidae; genus Bactrocera; species Bactrocera dorsalis. The sequence continues at coordinate 8,258,022 of NC_064304.1, read as the reverse complement.
TGCATTTATGCAGCACTTACACATACACTTGCGCTCACTTCCTTTGCGTTTCTCACTGTCGTCGCGTCGCTCTGGTGTTGTGAGTTATAATCATGTGGCAACATTGTAAAGCGCCATTTCATTCACCTTGCCGCTTTTCTTAGCCAGCCAAGATGTTGGGCTGTGGTGACTCAACCGCTCAGCCGGCGCGTTCACACCGGCACACCTGTATGGTGCATGTGGCATGCAGCTGCAGCGCTGAGTCGCACGGCGCCCTGTGCGCGTGTGTGTTGGCATGCGATGACAGCCTGCTCATAGGTTGCAATCTATTGCTCCATATTTTTCTTCGTCTTCAATATTTTCCTTGATTTATAGCGCATTCTTGCGCGCTCGTCTTCCGCCCCTGTTGGGTGGGGGAAATAAAGCAAAATTATGTTGCAGCGAATTTATGCCTTCCGTTGAGTGTCGAATGAAAAATCGGTTTTGCATGTAAATAATTTTCGGTTTTTGGCATTTGGCAACGCCGCATGTCACATACACAAGCACACATACACACATGCAGCTTGTTGGACTCTTTTATATTTATTATTTTGATTTATTTTTAAACCGTTATTATTTTGCGCGCATCGCTTTTGTCTGTCGCCCGCCGCCTGCCGCCTCTGTTTCTGAATTTCTGCTGGAGTTGTGCAAAACTTTCGGAGTTTGCGGCGCTTTGGGAGTTTTCACACACACACACACGCACATACGATTTCGGTTTTAAACAAGCTTAGCGTGCGCTCAAATCGCTCCAACGATTATGCAACACCGCAATTAATCAAAATATAAAGCAGAAACAGAAACAGAAAAATGTTGAAACGAAATTGCAGAATAAAGTCGCTGAAAGTTCGTTGGTTTGTTTGTGTGTTGTTGTTGCGGAACCATAAATCATGGCATAAATTGCTAAATAGTTTGAATATGATTGTTTTTGGGGCGCGTTGTGTTTTCATGCTTGCACATTCGTATTTCTTACGCTTCCGCTGCGAAGGCGAAATCGTTGTTTACTGGGTCAAAGTGGGCTGGGAGGATTCCCTAGCGATATATGCATGTAAAACTGTAAATATATAAGACAATATTTTATTAAAGTGCTTTTAAAGAGTCTTCAGTTAGTTGTGGCTTGAATAGCTTTCGTCTAGCACGCAGTGAAGAAAATATAGCAGCCGCAGCTGAGAGTGTACACAAAGACCATGGAGAGTCGATATAGAACTACTTGGCGCATTTTACGTCGAGATCTTAATCTGAAAACGTACAAATTTTGAAGCTTTATTTGATAAAATTCAAAATCGGAGTTCTTACTAATAAATCACAATGCCGCCTTAAGCCATTTTAACATACTGGCACGGCTATAAATACCTACATCATGTCTATACTTACCACACCAACCTGCATATCACCTCTTTAATGTCACAAACATTCTAACGAAAGCCACTTATGTCACATTACGTACTCCGCTTCCCAATAACCTATAAATAACCTATCAATGAGTGGCATTATTTGTGTCTTCGGAATCCCCGTATCTTTTTATTTCTGCATAATTTCTGTTTGTCAACATTCGTCATACATATGTACAAACATATGTTTTCGATATCTGATACAACGCTTTTATCAGTGTAAGTTGGTCTAACACTGGTTCTGATGAGCCACCGTGTGCGTGTGGCGGTGAATGCTAAAAACGCCCCTCAAACGTTATCACATGAAATATTTTTGTATGACAATGCAAGTGACGTCAGAAATTGAAAGATAGCACAACAAATGAATTACTGTTTCAGATTTTTGTAAATATTGGAATAAAAATTGTTCAGTTGAGTGATTTGTTGATATTTGCTATTTTACAATATGAATGACAAGCATAGGTTTTTCGATGATGTTTATTTTGGGTGTGTTAATGCATGGGTATGAAATTTGATGGAATTCAAGGTGTGATTTCACAACTTAATATAAGTTTGTACAGCATTATATAATTATATTACAGCACTCACTCTTCAAATCTCTAAGATTTGCAAAACAAAATCTTTCGAGATACAACTTTCTTGGTTTTCGACGTCTTTGAATCGTGATGAATATAGTTCTCACGAAATTCATAGCGATTTTTATAATGAATTTAGATTAAAATTGTTAAATTAATTATGGGTTGTAGTTTTTACTACTCCTTACTCCTATCTTGCCAGTTGTATCCCATGTAGTGCCTATAATATTAATACCCTGTCAAACAAATAAAAAACAGCTTAAACTCTCAACATGAAGATCAGATCCGAATCTATAAACTTTTGTTATAATGAATATGCATTTATTACAATTAGGCTAGTACCTTCTTTCAGTCATTTAATGAAAATTATGAGTTAGTTCTATAAGTTACTCATTTGATAAAATGATTAACAGTAAGTCTTTCCATTACAATAGGTATAAAACTATAATTGGTTTCACAAATTTCTGAACATTGACCATAGAATAAGCCAGGTCGATTTGTTAGAAAATTAGTTTGATTTAATCGACCAGGAGTTCCATCAACCTTTATAACTGATCAAGGTATATTACAAACCCAGCAGAAAGGTCAGAGCACCTATAAAATATACATATAAATGATCAGCCTGACAGTTGGGTCGTTCAGTTTTTGAGATATCGATCTGAAATTTAGCACATGTATTTTTCCCCTCATGATGCTGCTTATTGGTTGTAATCGCCTATATCACATCACCATACCATATTGCCGGTCAAACTCTCGTCTTTTTATGGAAAACGTATTGATTTGACGAGATATCTTCCCGCAACTTGACATGGATTATTGCCCAAGATAAGGGTACAATTTCCGAGTATATTGTTCCGATCGGACGACTATAGCTCTCACACAAATGAGACCCATCGAACTAATATTGTCATAATCTCGGAATATAAAGTTCATATTATAACCCGTATTGTTACTATTAAGTTCTTGTTTCGGTGTTTCTTGCTTTTATGTTGGCGTTGAAGCGGCGGAAAACATTTTTGAAGTAATTTCGAAGAATGGTGCCGAGTTGACAGTACTTGGACAAATAAAAGTCCGGGTCCGTTTCAGTTACTCAAACCCAACTCCCCCAGGAACTGTTTCTGGATATTGTGTTATATTCTTCTTTCTTATTGGCTAAAAAAAAACGCGGCATTTGTTTCTTCTTCTGTTTTTCTATTTGACGCTAATTCGAGACACCAAGTGCCGTCAGCTCCTTCTCTATCTGATCTCTTCAAAGAAATAGAGATTGTCCTCCTTCTCTGCTTCCACCGGCGGGTACTGAATTGAAAGCTTTCAAAGCTGGAGTGTTCTCTTCCATCCAGGCAACATAACATAGCCAGACGCTGTCTCCTGATTGGCTAAACTATGTCGCCGTATATCTGATACAGCTCATTGTTCCATCGACTGCGGTGCTCGCCCTTGCCAAATATTTCTAAGGCCGACTCATCAGACGATGTCATTGTCTTTGCCTCTGCACCAGGCCGATGAGGGGCTTGTAGAATTTGGTCTTTGTTCGTCGAGGCAGAGGACTTTACTTTTCAATTGCCTACTCAGTTCAAAGTAGCATCTGTTAGCAAGAGTTTCTTTTAATTTTTTCTTTTCTATTTAGCTCTTCAGTTCGTATTACTTTATCCAATAATAGGGTGAAGAAATCACACGACAAGGAGTTGCCTTGCATGGAAACTCGTTTGGTGTCGAACGGTTCGGAGAGGTCCTTCTCGATCCTGACGGAGCTTTTAATATTGCCCAACATTAGTTTACACAGCCGTATTGTTTTTTTGGGTATACCAAGTTCAGACATAGCAGCATAAAGGCTGCTCCTTTTTGTGCTGTCGTAAGCGGCTTTAGAATCGACGAAGAAGTGGTGTGTCGATCATCCTTTCAAGGGTCTTTTCCAAGATTTGGTGCATGGTGAAAATCTGGTCGATTGTATACCTTCCAGGTCTAAAGCCACACTGATAAGGTCCATTCAAATTGTTAACGATGGTCTTCAGTCTTTCAGACACTATGCTCGATAAGATCTTATGTGCGATATTAAGGAGACTTATTTCCTTGCAACACAGAGGAACACAGGCATTGTCCTATATGTACAAAAAATAAATATATTTGGCAACTCTTTAAACACCAACTTTGTGGCACATAAATATTTTGCACAAATATGAACACTTTTCCATACAAATTATTGATCATTATCCATATTTATTTAAACCTTGGAACAGAGAGGAGAGCAAATAAAAAAATCATAAAAGTAAATCCCACAAATTTGTAATCATAAAATAAGTGACAGCAGTCATGTCACAACAAGACTACAACAAATCATGCAAAAATCAATATCGGGACCAAACAAATTATTAGCAGCAATGAAATTTGATGTTTGGCATTTCCCGAAAAATATCATCTCCATAAAGAGCATTGACTGCGCTAAAAAATGGTTAGCTAACATAACTGTTTATGTATTTAAGTGCTCAAGCATATATTGTAAGTCAATAATGTGTGTGTGTGTGTGTGTGCGTGCACATTACTGGCGATAATAAATTGTGGCTCAACGTACGAGTAACTCCCATCAAAGTTTATCGCCTTGATTTGTCAAAATCAAGCATAACATAAAAATTGATTTCGGTAATCAAGCCGGATCGCAGCGCCACCGCCCACAGAGCGCGGCATGCGACTGGCAATGCTTAATAAATGGCTGAAAGTAGTTACGTAGCGATGTGAGGGATCGAAATAAAAATTCACATGAGAAACATTTCACAGTAATAACGGTTAAAATAGCACACACACACATGCATTACAAGCACATATTCATGTGTGTGTATATGCTAAGGTTTAGAGGAAGATAGCTCTTCTGCTTTGGGTTGCTATTTGTAAATATGCGCAATGAGAATTATGAGCACGTATAGACATATAGTAACTATAGCATAAATAGTAAGCACACCTCCCAACATATACATATATCTATCAAAATATATAGACAAAAATCTCTTCATATTTGTGTGCTCTGTGGCAAGCACTTAGCAGCTGGGAGCTACCAAGCTCCCTCCGCGAGTATGTTAATCAGGCTGGCGGGCGAACGGATTGCATGCCAATTAAGTCAGCATAGAAAACACATTTGCTTAATGGCGGCACTGAATTGGGTCACGCCACCGCAGCACGGGAACACGCAGATACGGGATGGAATGGTTAATTATAAAAAATGATTGGATTAAAATACAGCCTAAAGCCACAGCAAGCAAAGAACCGCTAATAAACATGAAAGCATACAAACAAACACAGAAACATACATACATACCATATATATTGATAATACATACATACATACACATATAAAACCACACGTACACACACTATGGACCTTCTCCAGTATATTCTGCTTCAATTCTTCTCTACAAGCGATCATCGCCCTGAGCAGTTTACGTATTCCAAGTGAGTCACGCTTTGCAGCACCAACGAAATCTTCAAAAGCTCCAAACAAGCGCTATAGATAACTCCCAGTTTGGAAAGTAAATAATTAAAGTTTTGTTAAGTGTCACTTTGTATGTAAACTGTGTTGTGCATAAATTAAAAAAACTATCCGAAAAAACTAACCAAATTTTACGACCAAAACACGACAAACGGCATATTTGATAGCAAAAGCAACAACACAAATACGCAGGGCGCAACAACGAGCCAAGCAACAAGAAAGGTGAACGCACTCACAACACACACATGCACACACATACATATACACAGCCAGTGCCGGTTTAAACAAGGTGCTAAGCTCAACCTAAGCCCACGGCTGCAATAATAAATGTGTAAATAACAGTTAATGTTATAAAATCTTCTTGTATTAAAGTGTATCCGATAGCTGGCCATGTGCCGCTTACAGCTGATTTTGTATTTGTGTGTATGTGAATATTTTTTATTTGCCTTTCATAATTCCGAAATACTAAAACACATATTTACATAAAAAAATACACGATTTCATAAAAAGTATGCAGGTTTTGTCAGCAGCGTCTGGCAAATGAATGACTTGTGTGTCATAAAATCTTTGCTGGAAGAACTATTTTCGAGAGTGAGGGTTTTCGGAAGGTCTCTGCACGTTAATGACGGTTCTTACGTTAGAATAACTTTTAAAAGTGAATATTTACAAACTAGGAAAACGCTCGATTTGACTTTTTTGCCAGAAAATCTTCGTCAGTCTATTTATACTTCTTCACGGACTCTGAAAATTGGTAAAATGCGATAATAACCATGCCCACACTCCATACAACGGTTAATAAATACGCCACAACCATTGAAGTTGGGAACTGAAAGTACAGATGACATTGAATATCTTTTTGGAAGGCAAGTGTATAAATTGTATGACGGGCGTGGCATCGCCCACTTTTAGTTACTCTATATTTGGGGTATTACTTTACCAATTTGAGCTTACCCGTACATACCCCTAATACAAATAAAAAAACAATAAAGTTATCAGAATACAAGTTTTCACAAGCAGGTATTTCATCTAAAGCGAAAAATTGTTGGAATCGGACTATAACTATGACGGACTATGACTTTTCAGGGACCTAGACACCAAATGTGTGAATACCAGTGCATAGGGCTAGTTTTTTACTGAACATAACGGTCAATACTTAAATTCTGTAAGAACAAATTTAGACTGACAATATGTCCTTGTATTAAAGTTTGATAAAATCGGGGTAATACTTTCCTTAGGCTCATACATATAACTAATATAAATGTTTTTGAAATCTTCATGAAATTCATAAATCATCTGTTTCACACTGTGCTTTGACGATAAGAACAAAGGAAGTAAGGGAAACTTATAAATGACTTGAAGAGTATAGAAGTAATTTGTTCTCGTTATCCAATATTATTCTTAGGTTAGGTTAGGTTATACTGGCCGGCTATCACAGCTTTCATAGACCGACTAGTTTCTAGTAATGCCAGATGGTACAGTTTAGTTGGAGGTAAATTATTTGACATACAGTACGTCAACGCTTCTTTCAAATTTTAAGAGCGACTGGTTATCTACGTTTGATACTTCGTTTAGCGGCTTGAACTCCGAAGCTCCTAGATACTTAAGACAAGTTCTAGCACTCTTGGCAATCCTATCAGAGACTTTCGCTTAGAAAATATTCCGGAACCTTAAAGAGTGAGATCCTGCGCCGAGCTATAGATTCCGGCTCCCATTTCATTTCCATTTTGGATCCATCTGTATAAATAATGTAAACTCCGTCTTCTGCGTCATCCACCCTTCTTTAGTGTGAAGCCTAGTCTCCCAAATATAGCGTGTAGGTATGTAATCCGATTTGTTCAATATCTTCCTGCTTATTGAGCTATGTCCGAAGGTGCTTTTAGAGACTTCACCTAATGCAGCCAACTTGTCTGCTGATTTTGCAGTACAGCTTTCCACTGTAATATCGATTGGTGGCGTGTTGCTAAGCTTTCTATTGCCAACGTTGGAATGGTGATTCTTAGTGTACACGTTATGCAAAGAATAGCGAGTCACTTTATCCGTTCCATTGGTTTCCTGAATGAAATTTTACATAGCGGCCCACCACACCAGAGCACCATAAAGTAAGGTTACCTTGACTACCGCTGTGTAACACCAATGCATGAGGCCAGGTGATTTAGTTCCGGTTAAGGAACAACCAACTTTGGGGCAGTTTTCGAGTTAGCAATTATCTGTCAATTAAGTTTATGTTATCTCAACCAAGACCCCTGCTTATGGTTAAGTTAACCAGAACTTAATTGACAGATGACTGTTAACAAGATATTGAGCAAACGGTCCAAACTGTTTAAATTCTAACAATAACTACACTATAACGATATTAACAGAAAGGAGTATTGAAACAACAAATCTGAGTAGTAAATTAAAGGAATTCGAATACAATAAATCAAAAGCAAAAAACACAAAAACTGGTTTATTTTGAGGTTATGTAAAAAAAACCGAAATGCAAAAGTTATGAATATCTTCAGTACCTACAACACTGCCATGTAACTATTTTCTTTACGACTCATCGTTTTCACGGAAATAGAGATACAACGAAACACTCACACATGCCTATTCCCATCTTCTTTTCCTTTTCCGACCGCAGATCACAGGAAAACTACTTTTCCTTTAATGTCTGTTGGTTCATCCTTCGTTTCAGTTGGACTTCATGCCACTATGATCTTTTTGTTTACCAGTATTCTGGTCTATTTAGGCACTTTGTGTGGAAATAATACTTCATAATCATGCGTTTTCGATAATATTTTGTTTAAAGGAATTTCTAACAATTATTTCGATAACTCATTTATTCTAAAAAGTCTTAGTTTAACCCTTTTCCCCACCTAACACCACAAAAGTGTACTTAACATATTCAATGCAACGCCCCGCGGTCATAGCACGCCAGCGAGCAAGTAGCGAAACGAACACGAGCCGCATTAGCATAAAACACGACCCGCAACAACAACAACAAGTACTGTTTGTTTACCAAAAACAAAAGCTAACATAACGGAACGCACTAACGAGGCATTGTAGCTAATATACAAAATAACCGACCAACTAACCAATCGAACAAACAAACACTAACAACAAAAACTGTTAAACAAACTTCATGTTATTTGTATTTTTGTTATTATTTTTTTTCATACGTTGCACGCTGACTTTGCAACAGCAAATGCATTTTTCCAGCATAATTTTTCATAATGCGCCGACACATAATTCAATGCGATAACTCTGCGGCCTTATGCACAATGTAACGGAATTAGCTGACTAACAGCCGCAAAGCGCAGTTGCAGCTTAACACTTGTGAATAACCAACATATGGGAGGCATAGTTTATGCGCAAACACTTCCAGCGGCATTCGTTAATGTCTACTTAATCATGTGAACGCACATATATACATATGTACAAGTATATAAACATACATATTGACATACAAACACTTGTGGACGTGCAACTTCTATGCGCCAGCCACATTTGGCATTAGACGTAATCGAGCAACAGGTTTATTGCTCATACCCGCAAGTATTGAGACACACACATATATACTCACATAGAGCGCAGCTTACAACATTACAGTTACAAGTTGTTCGTACATATGTACATATGTACGTGCAAATGTATGTAGTGCGTATTTGCGGAGGTGAAACCGTTGCACAGCCGTCTCTGCCAGCTGCCGTTGGAGAACTGAAGAAAAGCAATTTGTGTCATAATGAGATTTATCATGTGCTGAGTCGCACAAATCTTGAGATTTTGTAACACATTGGCAAACATGCTTGCTCACACGCAAACACACACACACTCACACCTCGATGCCGTTCGCTCACCTCGTGTGCAAGTGTGTGTGTTAAAGCGATTTGCAGCGCTCAAAAGCTTGTGAATTGCTTGCGAGCGCATGAAAAAAGCCAAGCAACGTGTAAATCACAACTTAAGCTATTGAAATATTTATGGCTGATATTAATGATTCTATAAGGCAAGCGTTGCTGTTGTAATGGCGTCTGGTAAGCCTTTTGCGGCTGTCATTTTTCCTCCAAAGGTGATGTACGAAATTGTAAGCGCTTATTTGCTGTTGTATTCTTCGTGGAAATACATTAATTTTAGTGTGATTGTTATTAATTTATAATGGTGTCGCCATAAGGAGGATTATTGCAACATTTGCAACAATAATGTTTAGTATTATTTTTTGGAAAAATATCTTAAAGATGACCTCGGTTTATTTTTAAGAGAATGCTCGTAAATGTGTGACTTTCGAAGTAATTTATAACTAGAATGCACTGAACTCTTCTGCTCAGCCTAAAATACTTTCAAATCGCTTTATATATGTATGGGGTTATGTCAGAATCTTTCATAATTTAGAAAATACAAAAAAGAGAGTTAAAATAAAATTTAAGATCTTTATTCGCTAAGCTTTGATGTTATTAAGACAAACTAAAAAACATTATTAATCAAATCATTAAGTTAATGTCAGTGAATATTCACCTGTCATATTTGAATCACATTTTTAACGTAGGTACAATACATAATAGAAGCCATAGGCACTTGTTAGATTGTGTTAAAGAGTTACATGTGCTAACGGTTTCAAAAAATCGAACACCTCTAGAATATTGTCCTAAATTTTTTAAGTTAATTCGAGTAATAGTTTCGAAGATAGAGCCTTAGAAACTTGTGGGCTAGAGGCTGGCTACGCTAAGTACACCGTCTCAACCGATCTTCATGTAATTTTATTCAGGTCTTTAAGATACAATCCTTAAAGACTTGGACGAAGAATTTTTTTTTCGATTACACCTATTTAAAAAAAAATTTAAAAAAAATTTTTTCATTTCCTTATAAAATTTTAGGTAATAAAGAAGTATCGTTGAAAAGTGTTGCCTACATTTGGGGTGCTAGTAAAAGATTTTCCAAGTTTCACACCTAACACTCACAAAGACGTATTTAAGCTAATCAATTGGCTGAAATTGTGAATAGGTCAGGCGACAAAATCAGATTGTGAAGCTATCCTTTGCTTTGACAATATGCTACAAAAGAGAAACAGGAAATTTTCACTCCAAAAATAATATATATAATATATTTCTAGACCGAGGAATATTAATAATATATATAGGAATACACTATCTAGCACTAATAGTTAAAATCAATCAATATTTCAATTTGCAATAGAAGAAAGCTATTAATGACAAAGTTAAGGTTAAATTATATTATCTTATATAATTTTAAAAGAGCTATAACAACATCTTAAATTCCCAACTTGATCTGAGTAACAGTTTTGGAGATGCAGCATTAAAAATTTGCGCACTCGAGGTCTCGAAACTATTTTTTCTAAGTAGGTTGTCAAAATTACTCGCCAACTGCCGTATCGAAAGTTTACAATGTCTTAAAGGCATGATTTTTTCTTCAATTACAACATAAAAAAAAATAAACGTCGAGAAATGTGCACTAAAATTTGCATTTTCTTTTGTAAAAACCTCTGAATACCTCTAAAATAATTTTTTCCCGAGGGACTGTAGAAAGATACGTATTTTACTCATAAAAGGTTTGAATAAAAGAAATTTCATTTTTACTAGAAAAAAATATTGAAAATAGGCCGTTTTTTGCTCAACGAAACCCATATAGCCCCCATAGTGCGAAAATATTAGCCAAAATCCTTAGCAACTTTCCTCAAAATAGTTCAGGGAACAACATTACTCTTTCTTCGATCATAAACTCTCATTTGTGAAAAATCTTTCTTAATAAGTTACCAAAATAACAACAACGTTTAAGATCAGATTTGTACGGCTTTAGCATATTCTCTTTAAGAATATCAGAAAAAATGCTCTGTTCTTTCTCTGTTTAATGTTAAAAGCATAGTTAAGCCAAACTCAAGTTCAAAGACCTGCAATCAAAATATTATGAAGCTTAAGAAACAAAAAAGTTAAATGAAAATAAAATGTTAAGAGGCGGATTAGTAAACTAATCCCAGCCTAAGAACATAATCTATTTATTGTTTTATCTTAACTGTATACAGTCTAAGTCGACTCTATTTCACGCTCACAAAAACCAATCTCGTTTTACAAAAAACTCACTAAATTTTAACAAGCTTCAAACGAATAAGACTGTTCATTCACTCTTTCAAATATAAAATGAAAAAAATATATACTTTAATATTCAGTATGTATTCTTAAACGAATGCAAATTAGCAGGTTTAGTTGGGTAAAACCAATCGGGTATGTGTAAATCAATATATATATGGCTTAAGTTAATAACAAAACGCTAAGAGATAAAGCGCAGACTAAGCGGGGACAAAGCGCGTCTCTTTGCGTAACTAAAAAAATAAAAAGAAAAAATAAAAAAAAAAATAAAAAGAAAAAATAACAGACAAATTATGTTGACTACTCGTTCTACTCGGTGAATCGTTAAACCTGTAACAATATAGTTATATATTGACAAAACAAATTTGGAAAAATTAACATAGTATCCACGAGTATGTACTTACATATATATGCCCTAAAATCACACACGCAGAAAAACCGGTTATTTCGGCTGCCAAACCATTGACCGCATATTAGTTTATTTATTTGTTTTTTGTCGGATTTAGGGTGAATCACTTGGCGATTAAGTGACACAAAACTTAAAAAATTCTTGTTCTTTGGTAAAGTACAACCTGATCTTAATCGGATTTATTCCACTCTCTTTATTTGGAGGAATACATAAAATGTTCTCATTTCGAAGATTAATAAAATTTACGCAGATAAATAAGAAATTCGAAGCTTAAGAACATTTTAGAAATATAATATATATTATAAAAGAATTTAGTTTCTAGAAGATTAGAAATCTTAACTCATAAATCCAAGCTACAGTGTAATGCTTTCTTTTACTTACACAGAAGTGTCTTTAGTTATTCTTCTAATCGCTCTAAAAAGAAAAAGTTCCATTATCATTTCAAATATAGAAATATCATTCCGGTTACTACTTTTAGCGTTTCAAAAAAAAAAAATCCCAAAGGCAACTCTTTTTTTATTTTTTAATCTTTGAAACCTTTAGCTTGTTTTTAACCTTTTCTCAACCTTAATACAAGATTTTGTTTTATTTCTTTTTATTTTTTTGGATTTGTAAAATGTATCCTATATGTAGGCAACATACTATCTAAAATCTATTTGAAGTCATTTCAGAATATTAGACTGTTCGATACCTTAATATTTAGCAGCCATTCGGTATTAGATTGCAGATAATTATGTCTTTTAAGAAGAAGCCTTGGTATTAGTTAAACAAATTGAAGAATGCACTGTGACTCATGTTCTATTATACCCTCTCCTGTTATTAGAACAATTCGTTTAACCCCATCGAAATCAAAGAGGCTTTGTAAAACTCCTGGGATAAAGACTATAATATGTTCTCTAAAGGTATTTAATTGGCTGATAGCTAGGCTACTTCTTTTTTTGATTGCGCAATGTCCCTCTTTGGTCACAAACACGTCCCCAAAGCGCGAAATAAAACCGTAATATGTGCAGATAACACCGCAACCTGCAGCGACTTGTATAAAATCCCACAAACTGCGTTATTTTTTTCTTGGAAGAGTGATTAGTTGCTTGAATCTTTTGTATCGAACTTTTCCAGACACACCCTTGTCTGCCAGTGGTGTTTTTTACTGGTCTTTTCTTATTCCCGTTTTTTTCCCTTTGTAAAGTGTGGAGCCCACAGCCAAAGACTGTTTCGGTCCTATTGAACTGGTTGTCGCAGCTGCTTTTGTCCGGAGATCATCTAGCTCATTTCCATTGATGCCGCTATGCTTAGAGAACCATGCTTTGTATGATATTGTTTCAGTGAGAATTCTGTTAAGCATTTTGATGCTCTACAGTAGCATTTTTAATTTGTTTTTTACGGACTAGATTGCCTGCAGAGCCTCTGGTCTATCACTGAGAACGACAATTCGTTAACCATAGTAGTTCTCTTTGGAATAATCTCTGCTCATCTACTAATGGCATATACCTTAGCTTTAAAAAATGCTTTTAAAACTAACCATTGCACTGATTATTTAGTACATGATCAGACTTTACTAGCTTCAAAGCCATCAGCTGTCATCAAGCGATAACTGTCGGCCAAATTACTCATTTTAAGCTGAGTACATAGTGTGCAGAATGCCGATGTAGCGCTGAAGAGAAATATTAAAGTTAAAACAAAAGAATTGTGTTCTACTGAAATCAGCTTCAATATGAACATATTATTTGCTAAATTTATTCGGCGAACTGCTTTTTTATAAAATACGATATTTAACAAAAAAAGGAAAAAAAAAACTTTCGGAAAATTAACCGAGCGTGTTCTTAAAATATTACAATTCTGAGAAAGGTGCTAAAATTAAAGATAAACCAAAAACACCAAACCATTTCTGAGTAAAGGGTGATATCTTATGTAAAAGTGAGAGGTCAGGTTAATGGTGCGCACTATATACGCCTCCCTAACTCTATTATTATTATACATGACTAAAAATAGTTACACTTAAAAATAAAAATACTCACAACTGCGTTAACATATATAAACGGTTTATGGGTTATTTTTTGCTCATTAGCCCAAAGGCTTACGTCTTCTAAGTAGCGTAGTAAATGCCTATCTATATGGGATATCTGGTGATATATGGCGTGTAAATTTGCTAATTCGTTAGTGCTTCTTACATATGTTTAAATCCATATTTATTTACACACACATACATACATATGTACATGCACATGCTCATAATCACCGTGCCACCAACTGGCACAGTCATTTCTCAAGCGTAACAAATTCTGCGAGTTTCACACCATTAAAGCGGCCTATCTGCGAATTTCACGTGTAAATTTTCTTTTTCCTAAGACGAAAGTTCAACAAGGTTCCTTGACTCTGCGAACTGTGAAATGAAACCACTTAAGCGAAGGTATATAGATAGCTAAACATAACTGCGCAAATAATATTAGCAAAGATAGTTGGTGGCAGCCAAATGAGCCGAACCGGTGGCACAGGTGTTGCGAAGTGTTTTGAAGTGGCAGTAAGTTGGCGGTTTGACGAAGTAGTGATGAAATATGCAAAGATCTTGAAGTGGAGACAAAGCAAATACTGTGAAATCAAGCAGTGCGAAAAATCTGCTTACATATGTACCGTTAGCCACTTAGCCCAACCACCACATGCCTAAAATCAACATGCTGTACACGCTTGGTGGCATTCATTAGCGGCCGCCTGCGCAGCTTGGGCACAATGGTGCGAAAAATTTACGGAAAAATCAGCGCCTAGGCCTCGACTGAGGCTGAGTGGAGTGAGCATTTGGTTTGAAGCAGACAGCGCTGACATTTGCACCGGCTTACGCCGAAGAAAACTTTTCGCAATACTCCAACGTATGTCACACAGACATTTTACAAGCACACCCACAAATTGCCAGCAGGCTTCAGTCACAGCTGCCCCTGGGCACCGGCGGAAGTCTCTCCTGCCCGCCGTAAGCCTCTTCTGCCTGCCGTAAGCGGCTTTCTAAGCTGGGAAGTTCGCACAGCCGCCTAACTACGTGCTCTTCGCCGCCAGCCGCCTGTGTGTGTGTGTGTGGGCGTGTAGAAGTCGGCAAGTGCGAAAGTTTTGCATGAACCGCCTGTTTTGACGCACATTTTCTTAAGATTTACGTAATGGAAAGTTGGTGGTGCGCTTCGCTCATTTCTGTTGTGTGTGTGTGTGTAGTTGCGAGTCGAAAGTAATCATAAGAATTATAAATACATAAGTTTTGATTATAATTGGTAGTTAGGTGAGTGTGGCAGCTAACTGTTGGCTGGCGCCTAGTGATCTTTGTTAGCTAAAAAGAAGTCACCGCAGAGTCGAGGCTTTCGTAGAATGCCGCGTTGCGCGTGGAAAAAGATTATTAGTGAATTTTAATTAAAAAACTTTTTAAATTACAACTTGGGCGCAGAAGAATTAAATTCGCAATCATTACTCATTTTTATCTGCATGAAACTATTTTTATGTTTTGATATTTTAGGATAATTTCACGCCTTGTAAGAAAATAAGTAGTTTCTTTGATTACAATAATAACAAAATCTAGTGAATGACAGTGAAAGAGCTTTCAGCATTTTTCCTGTGTATAAATTTATTTAAATTACGGAATGCCTTAAGAAAAATAGGTTCTATTATTTAAGACAATGTGGAATTTTTTTTTCAACACTTTAATTTAATAGTAAAAGCTCAATGAAAGCTCTTCCCACTGCAGCTTTTAAATAGTTTGAGTTTAGGAAATTTCCATCATCATCGATCTTATAGGTTAGGTCAAATAGTTTACAATATCGAAAGCTTAGTAAAAGCTCTTTTCCATTGAAGCTTTTACATCTTTTTTTTAATCTCTTAAGAAATATATTTATTATTTTAAACGTTCAGAACGTACGTTTAGTATAATAATTTTATTAATTTTACAAGAAAAAAAATTTCATTTTTTTGCTCAAGCCAGATACACTAGTTCTTATTAGAAATTTTGAATTTTGTTAGCCCATACATTTCAAAAACACGCAATGACAAATCAATGAATCAATAAAGATAAAGAAATATAAATATAAAGATATAAAATATTTTTAAATAGCGAAAGCTCAATGAAAGCTCATGAAACATTTTTAAATAGTGAAAGCTCAATAAAACCTCTTTTCCGCTGCACCTTTTGAATAGCCAAGTTTTCGAAAATTTCCATTATCATCAAGCTTATAGGTTATGTCTTATTTTATTTTATAATTTATTGAAAGAAAGAATTTTTTTTTAATTTTGAATTTTTATATTTTCGGTTTTTGTCTAAAAATTACCAAAATGGCAAAAGTGAAGCTCTACGTGTAAACATTTATTGAAATTATTTAATAGCTTAAACTCCATGTAAGCGTTTTTTCTCTGAAGCTTTTATAATACATATATATTTAGTTTTTCAAAATTGTGAAATTAAATGTTATTGATTTTACTACCGGGATAGAGAGAGTTTAAGATTTTTAATACTTATGTTTTGTGGAAAAATGGACAATTGTGATATCATAAATAATCATAAATAATCAAAATATTTAAGTAGTGAAAGCTCCATGAAAGCTCTTTTTCTCTCAAAGGAAGTTCATTTTCTCTAGAGCTTTTTAAATAGTTGAAGCTTTTTTCTCCGCCGCTTTTATATATGGTACATGGTTAATGTATGAAAGGAAAAATATTTTTTTTTTTAATTTTGAATTTTCTTAGTTCATATTTGGCCTAAAAATTGTCAATATTACAAAATTTAAGCCTTACACATAAAAATGTAGCAAAATATTTTTATAGTGAAAGCTCTTTTCCGCTCCAAGGAAGTTCATTTTACAATTTTTTACAAAATTCGAGCCTTACACATAAATAAGTAACAAAATATTTGAAAGGAAAAAGCTATAAAGCTCTACGAAAGCTCCTTTCCTTTCAAGGAAAGTTCATTATACAAGTTTTCACAAAATTAAAGCCTTACACATAAGAATTGCACAAAAGATTTTAATAGTAAAAGCTATAAAGCTCCAGGAAAGCTCCTTTCCTTTCAAAGAAATTTCATTTTTTCTAAAGCCTTTCGAATTTAAGGCTGCTTTGCCTACAAATTGATAATATTTCAAAATTGAAGTCCCGCACATAAAAATGTATGAAAACATTTAAATAGTGAAAGCTTCAAGGCTTCATGAAAGCTCTTTTCCTCTTAAGGAAAGTTTATTTTGCAAATGAGCGATTAATTAAAGCCTTACTCATAAAGATTTATCAAGACGTTTGAATTGTGAAAGCTTCATGAAAGCTCTTTTTCTCTCAAAGAAAATTTATTTTCTCTAGAGCTTTTAGAATTTAAAGCTTATACTCTGAATTTGAATATTTTTTTGGCAATTCATGTTAATTCATTAGCAACAAGATCTAAGCATTGTCATAAAAACTAAAAACTTTACATATACATATTTATGTATGTATAAAGATATATCTATTTTATTGAATAGCAACCGTATTATTTTCGCTTCAACAAATTCTGATTCAAAAATGTAAACATTTTAATTTCATCTGATTCAAATTCTATTGAAATATAATTTTTATTCAATTTGATGTAAATATTACATGAAATGTCATATATTACCCGAAAGTAAAGTTGTTGTTGTCAACATTAGAAATGATTTGAAATGTCAAAATGTCATACAAATTATATAATGAAGAGATACATTTCGTTTTATCAAACTAACTGGTTATTCAAACTCATCTAGCAATAACCGACCTGTCAAATTTAATGTGGCAATGAATTCTTGATAAATACAAAAGGAAGCTTAAAAGCTTGAAGGACTGTGCGAGCATAAATCTTCAATTATTTTTTCAACAATTTCGCTTTTCTAAAATTGTGTAATATATTTCCATATATCTGATAATATAATAATAGATATTTGATTTGCTGGCGACATAAACATAGATATTTCTCATATATTTTATTTTTATTATATTTCTTTGTTCTTCTATCTGTGCAATCTGCAAGCATTCACTAAATTTCCTTTAACATTCTTTTCTTTGCAGGTAAATCAAATAAATCTCACGCTGTGTCATATTCATTTCATTGGAAAGTAAGTAAATGCCACACACACACACACACACACACTTGAGAGCAACTCAATTATGAATATTTATTTGTGCGCATTCACAGAAGACTGCGCTTCCTGTGCCTAAGCTAAAAGCATAGGCAGCAAATCACATAAAGAAATAAAGAAGCACACACACAGGCGCACGCCGATTTCATTATAAAGAAAAACACATCAAATAATAAATGGCATATTCGCACAACAAGCAGATAATCAAAACAGAAAAACGAAATTTGAATTTTTCTCACACATGACTGGATGACTACTTCACATATGTGTATATATATATGTATGTATAGGTCTGTGTGTAAGCTCGTCCTTTTGTTATAGCTTATCCCTCATTATCTGCTCCGCAAGGAACAAAGCGCATATAAAAACGCCGACTTAATCAACAAATCTTATTGTAAAGTATCCAGAAATGGCATAAAAGGACGAGTGCCCAACAAAAGCAGTGAATTCACAAGCACAATGGCAGGCTCATAGTAATAAATAGAAGCCGCACAGAAGCCGGCAGAAAAATGGAAATAAAACCTGGCGTGTTAGTGGTGAAGAAGCAGTGGAAAAAAATGTGAACCCAGTCTAAATCTGCTGCTTATGTGGTTGACCACAACGGGCCTTTGTTTTCCGCACCGACTGTTTGTCAGTGCAACTAGTAAGTTATGTCGGATTCTACGAACTCATATGGGGCTTAAGCGAAAGCACTAACGGCTTAAGCACATTTGAATGCCAACTTGCTTTTGAAAAGCATGCCTCAGCAGCACTTATTAGTGTGTGTAGGTGTATGCGCTTGGGTAGGTGTATGCGTCCAATTATGTATTTATGATTGCTGCAGGTCCCTTTCGGTTAGTTGCTTGGGTTTTGAATGGCGCATTTCATTTAATATGTTTATGCTTCGGCTGGCGTGTGTGTGGTGTGTATGTGCTTTATACAGGTACTTGCGTTTGAGTACGGTGCGCTTGTGTGTGCAGGTGTGTGTTGCAAGACATGAATATGGAGCACTTATTCTACTTAAAATATGATGCTGCTGATGCTCTTAGTTGCTATGTAGTCGGGCGGAAAATTAAAAGACATAAAAGCTAGCGCAAACACACACATAGACAGACATGTGTGGCTTTGTATGATGCTTGTGTTTGTATGTGTGCACTCGTATTGCTGTGAATGTAAATGTTGCACAGTCACAAGCGCACACACAAGCCAAGTGCCAGCTCATAACTACATGCGTTGTTGTTGTTGTGTAGCAGCACTGTATGTCGTACTCAACTCGATTAAGAGCTTTTGCTCTTTTAATGAGGCAACCTTTTGCTTGTATAATAAGCACTTCATAATAAGCTAAATTATTTAATAGAGTGGTTGGGAAAAATAAGTGCACTTTAAGTGGTATATCTTCTGAGTGGATTTCCCTTTTATCGTATTTTCATTTAATAATGAGTTCACTATCGTTTGTTTGTGGGAAAAATGTACTCTTTTCGTTTTATTTTTATTTTTTCATAATAATAATTTTTTGTTTAATTAGATAGCATGATTTTTCACAATATTTAATTTTTATACCGTAAACAGGCTGTATTAAGTGTGCCACGAAGCTTGTAAGACTCAGAAAGATATATCAAAGACCCTACACAGTATATTTTGGGCAGTCGAAAAAGTCTTTTCGTATTTCTAATCAAACTTCAACTTTTTTTATACTATTTATAATGAACTTTAATAGAGCAAATATATACTATTTTGGCCAACCACTTTTTACCATTGTCCGTGGAGACATTATTCCATCAGTGTACAACTTTTGTGGTTTCTCGGCAAAAAACTGTGACAAATAATTTTCACAGGCTTCTCTTGAAGCCAAATTTACTTCATTAAAGGAGTTTTTGCATTGACCGAAATAAATGATAGCCCGATGGTGCAATGTCAGGGCTATATGATGAATGCATCAAAACTTCCAAGCCAAGTTCTCTCAATTTTTGCCGAGTCGTCAAAGCGGTCTAGCGTTGTTCTGATGGAAGACGAAGCCCTTTCTGTTAATCAGTTTTGGCCATTTTTTTCGATTGCTTGCTTCAATCTCATCAGTTGTTGACAATAAAACTTAGAATCAATCGTTCAACCCGGCTGGAGCGGCTCATAGTGGATGATTCTTTTCCAATCCCACAACACACTCAGCATAACATTTCGAGGCGTCAATCCATGACCATGATGTTTTTCGCACATTGTTGTCGTATTCTATCCAGTTTTCGTCTCCTGTTGATTCGATCTCTTCGATCTGCGTTTCAGCCTCTGCAGTCGCGAAAAACTGTGGAAAAACCTTGACATTCGACCTAACGTGGCGCGCTTTTTTCGGTTTTGGCTCGTGCGGCAACTTCCATTGGGATGATTGGGCTTTGGTTTTTTCCAAGTTATAAGCATATTAATACGATCCGTCACCAGTTGTAACCCCCTGTAACTGATTTGTGTCGTCGCGGTATGAATCCAACATCTCCTGAGAACTGTCAACATTACACTGTTTTTGGTCAAAATTGATAGAATTTTGGCACAAACTTCGCGGCGACCCGGAACACACCTAAATCATTGGTTAAAATCAAACGGCAATAGTCAACCGATATTTTTTCTCAAAAATTTTTCCAATGGTGATTTGATGATTGGTCAATACAATTTAATCTTCACTTCATTGCTTCGGCTTCGGTACGCTCTTCGTCGTTCACATCTTTAACATAACAGCTGTCAAAAATAAATAAATTTTTTAAAATGGTCGACCTCATCAGCGTAAGTATGGGATATCAGTACCAATATAACGTAATAAAATAATATAAAATTAAATACCCGTAGAACGCGAAAATTCTAAAATTTGCGATACTTTTTGTCCAAATGAGAATTCCTTTGCGCTTGAGCACGGACCATGGAAAAACCACAACTAGAAGACATTGAAAATTTCACATTCACATGTATTTACAATAACTAATCCCATTTCGTTGGATACTTAAGTGAAATTAAAAAAAAAAAAGAACAAATTGGCTTTTCCACATTTCGATAAATTACACCTTTGAAAATCATATAATATACTAAAACTTTAAGTTGACATCTTAAATAGTTTTTAAGTTACAGTATTCTAAACTGTAGCCAGTCAACTCAATAAGATCAAGCAGCTTTATCAGTTTATTTTTACGGTATGCATATTCATTTTTCTCGAAACATGATTTTTCGAATTCATATTCGTGAATATTCGGATACAAAAGAACTGATCACCTTCAAATTTGGTTTTGTATATAGATCTCCATCAAATAATCTACTTCCAGCTTTTTGGTCTGGTCAAAACAGGAGTTTTGGCCATTTTACTTAACTGTCAATCTTTTTCCTGACAGCTAGATACTAGCAGTTGAGATACAAAGCTTTATGTCGGCTGGATGGAAGTGCTGCACTTTAATACAGTGGTATAATAAAGCCTTCGTGCTTTAATTTAAAAGTAAAATAAATTGATGAATATACCTATCTAAATAAGTATGCTTTCAATATTTTGATAATATGATGTCTTCTGATCCATTTTTCGAGCAAGTTCCAAATAATGAATTGCTGAAATTTTCTAATAAGAAGAGTTAAAATTCTTCATTACTATTATCGAAGTATTTTGGTTGCTGTTGTAATCGGGTAATTTTAGGAAATTTATATTTACAAATTTTGTTCATAAAAAAAAAATGCTTTTATATTAAAAATGCAATGTCTATGAATTTAGCATAAAAAGTCTTAGTATGTCTGTAAATCTGTTGACAAAGCTCTCTCCCTCACTGACCTTCAATAAGTCATGAATGACGCCCACTCACCCACCACAAATTTGCATACAAATCAATCGTCGCAATTACCATGATTACAATCGAAATTTATAAGACTGTTTTAAGACTTGACTTGCATTTTGTTTTTTGTGGTTGTTGTTGTTGTTTTTGTTGCTTTTGTGTTACTTTAGCAAAGTGCTTTTTTATGGCCTGCCCTGCTGCGGCCTGACGCATTACACTTCGATTATCTTTTTATGCCTTTTAAATGCAAACTTTTGCCGGCATGGCAACGCACAACCCCCGTCAACTCCTGCTTCTCTCCACCGCCGCTGCGCTTTTGTGCGTTCTGCCGTTTTTCAATGGCTTTTCTTTGCGACGGAATTATTTTTCTTATCTCTGCCATTTTGTTTTCGCTTATCGGCCCATTTCTACTTCATTTCATTGCGGATTAGAGACTCTAAAGAGCTACGAAGAGTTTCTTCAAGCGCGCGCACACACACATAGAACCATTCAACCAACCAAACGCACATACACACACGCAATTTCTTTAGTTGGCGTTTTTATCATTTTGGCCGGAAGTAAAAATAAAAATAAATAAATTTAAAAAAAGCAACAACAACAATGTAATTTGCATTTAGTGCTGCGATACATACAAATATAGGTGTGTGTGGGTGGGTGAGCGCTTAGTTCAAATTAGGGTACAGCTTATTACTGAATTCCCGAAACAAATAATCCTAAAAGAATTGAAAAGTCCTCGGATCAATAAATGCAATAAATTTATGAGCATTTGGCCAACACACATACGCTGTCAGCAATATGTCGACTGAAGTGCCTTTGGGAAGCATACATACACATACATATATTGTAATACACACACTCCACACATAACTGTATCCTTTGGAAAGTCAAGTGTTTCACAAACAAAACATAAGTATTAGACATGAATTCATTGAAAGGGATTTATGGCACGCCCACTCGTAAGAAATTTGTTGATTATGTTTGCACTAGCGACCCAAAGTCAAGCACACACACACAAGCATATATGCAGAACCCAAATGTGAAAGTGACAAAGGCCTTTAAAGGGTTGTGTTGGTTTCACATAAAATTTACATTTTCCATTTGAGTTTGATGGAGCCAAACGCAGCAAAAAAGTTGAAAAAACAACAACAATGAAAAATTAAGAAAGAATAAAAAATAAAAATAAAAATTCAGAAACATAAGGCAGGCAAAGAAAACATGCAAATATTTAATATACATATGTAAGAAAAAATTCATTCATAATATAGTAGTATGTATGTATGTGCGAGTTCTTAAGGAAACTTTTCATTGGCACTTTCAACTTTCGCATTTAAAAAATAAATAAAGCAGGCCGTTTTTCAAACGTATACATATTTACATACATACATAGTCAAACATACATACATACATATGTATATTCCAATCAACCGCCATGTGCAGCATTTTCCGCTCTATTATTTTGTTGTTGTTGTTGCTTGGGTGGCCGCAGCTTGTCGCCTTTGCGCCTTGAACACGTCAACTTCGCATGTTGCCTTCGTAAATTTTCAATTGTTCGTTTCACTCCGCCATTAAATATTCACAAGCCAACTGATGGCACTTTGAATATTATTTCCTTTGGCAGCTTTAGTAAGCGCCATTGCTTTTGTTGTTGTTTTTGCACTTTCACCAAATTTGTTCGCTTCTGGCTAATTTTGGCTTTCAATATTTTTGCCGCAATGAAGTAATATAATATTCATATTTTTGGCGTTTGAGCCAGCTGTTCACGGTCGAAGTTTTGTTGGCTTTTTAAAATTAGAATTTACCTTCACTATTCCACATAAAATTCTGACAAAACAAAAATAATATTACTTACTGCTTGGATCCCCTCCGCCGGCGTTTGCCACTCGGAAGATTTTCTTTGTCTCAGGATCATACTCAACGATCCAATGATTACGTTATTCAAAAATTGGGGGTCACTTTCACACATATTCAATTTTCTTGGCACACGTTCCTTCGCCGCAATTTCTGGTCGTCAGTGAGCACTTTTGGGACCATCTTCGCGCACACCTTGTGCATGTTCAAGTACCCACTCACAATGTATTGAACAACAGACTTTTGATAAATTTAACATCTGGCCATTGCTTAGTTGACGGTCTGAGTTCAAAACTTTGCGCGCACGAGTCACATTGACGGTGTTTTTATGGAAATCGTATGTTTCCCAGCTCGGTCTCCATCAGCGACCTCTTCCCGGCCCTCCAAAAAGGCTTGGCGCCACCAAATCACACCATTTCTTGCTAAAGCAAAGCCTTGATAAGCCTGCTTTATCATATCAAACATCTCTGTCGCAGATTTACTGAGTTTCACACAGAATTTAATCTCGTACCTCTGCTCTAACGAATGCATCACGGAAACATGTCGCGCGAAAATGCTTGTCCTGACTCTCCAGGTGCTCGGAGACAACTGAGCGCCAGCTCGTTCGTTAGCTAGGAACGGCCTCTATCGAATCCAGTCACTTTCGTTCTTTGAACTGACCAATAACGCTCTGTAATAATTGCTGTTGATGATCCTTTTTTTCTCAAAATCAATAAAAACTATTCAGTGGATATACCAAAATACATATACTTTAACCTTGTCCGCCGCCTGTTGCATTCTTTCGCGCTTTGAGCGGATTCATTGTTTGCAATCTATTCTGATGACTTTCGATTGGACTTCGGAGTGAAATGTTGGAGTCTTGGTTCTTTCATTGTCACACATCGCCCCAAAACTCGGGTTAATTATGCTTAGAGATCTCCAAACACTGCTGCGAATCATCATTAAGTCGCGAATTTTGGTCACCCACTTTCTACAAAGCTTTCTCATACTTAAGTATTCATGAACGATATGATGTACACATTCAGCTGATATCTTTGGAGTGCCTGCCAACTTGACATTGAACAACTTCACTTTACAATCTTTCAAAATAATTTTGTCGATTTTCTGTACTGGGCACAGTTTGTTTTCGTCGGTTACAATCCCTTAAGGCGTCCACTGCTTTCGGTGCTAATTTCACCATGTCTAAACCTAGCACACCAATACTTGATGGTTGATCTTCCTGGGGCGATATCCGGAAACTCGTCATCAAGCCAAAGTTCTTACTTCAACTGCATTTTTCTCCTTCAAAAAGCGAAAACTCATCAGCACGCTAAATTCCTTTTTATCCACTTTTTCACAATATCAAAAGTCGATTCGCTCAAAATGATATAACTCACAGACTAATGATCCAATGGCTCTCAAATGTAGACCCGCGCCTTCTGAAGGTTTGAGCTAACTAAGAAACTCATGGATTTAATTCTAGTAGCGCCATCTACCTGTCTGAGTCAGGCAGGCTTTTTCACTGAGCTATTAAATAAACAACTATAATAGCAATACCAATTGCAATTTAGACAGAAAGCTGCCAAATCAAATATTAAAAAAAGTGGAGTCTACTTTAGTCCGCGGATATAACGAGCAACGACTTTAGATTAAAACTATAACAGTGAACATAGCGTAAGTTGAAATACAAAGCACTTTCACTGGAAATAATATTCCCACTTTCATAACACGCTTTTCATTCATTTCTCCTTTCAAACTTGCTTCCAAAACCGCTCAACTTTTGTTTCCCCGAACTTATTGAAATTTTTACTCCCAAGAGCAACATCGCTGCCAACGCTTTCGTGGCGTCGCTGAAAGTTACTTTAGGCGCATGCCGCAAAAGTTATAATGTACACCTGCAACAGAGACACATACACAGTCAAAGTATTATATTTCGACGCGTGCTAATAATCAATATGCGACTGTTTCTGCGAAATTCTCGTGGCCCAACAAGCGCGCCCATGCCACGATATGCCACTTGACGCGCGCCACAGCCTATTTCGCCCTTCAACATATTTCGCGCTAAACTTTTCTTTCTTCCCAAACCACATGCACGCGCACATATACACCACACACACGTGCGCAAATAACTACAATTGCTCTTTGTGTAGTGGTAGCGCGCGTAGAGCGGGTATTCTTTGCGCGCGTCTGTAAAAAGTTGGCCATTTTGCCTCGAAGCGCCTGCCTTGCCGCCTTCACTGACTGCTTCCTTTTGCTTTAATTGTAAAGCGCCTTTCAAGGCAGCGCCTTATGATGGCAAACGCGATTCATTAAATTCATTAATATCGTTCGCCGCTCGGCGAGTTCAACAAACGCACTTATACAGTTGCAAGTAAAGCTTGTGCGCGCTCATTTCCAATATGCAAATGATAAGGCGCTCAACGCAAGCTGTTAACGAAATCCATTAAGACTTCGGCGCACACACACGCACTTGTAAAAGAGTGTACATTGAAACGCGCACATATACATACTAGACTCATCTGGTCTCTCACATTCGTCCTCATGCTTTTATGTGCCGTATATTGGTTAGGTCCTTAAAACCCCTCACATCTGCAAAGTTCGCCGACGTGATTGCGCCAATGTGCCATTTCATCAACTCATTACCCAGCCACGATTGCAAATGAGGATTTGCGCTTAAGCACCCATTACCAACGTTCGAAAACTACGTTCTCTCCACACACAGCACAATCAAACCACCTTCAGCAACAGCAAACGCCCTCGGCGCGTCGTTGGGTGAAGCTCTATTAAGTACAAGTGAGTTGAAAGTAAATGAGTCAAACAGTAAAATGTGAATTGAAAATGGCAAAATGAAGAGCGTAGTGAAGCGAAACGTCACCGCGTCACAAAAATCACAAAACCGAAGTGTAACCCGCCGAGCGCGTCCAACCTTCGAGGCGCTTTCCTACCGGTCCATTTCGCATTTGCCATTTGCAACGATTGTTGACTTCGATTAGAAGTGTAATTTCAATTATCGCCAAGGAAATTTAACGGCGCGTAGTCGAATGAATGAATGAGCGCAAAGTTCATGGAAATCATATGAAAATCACCAACGGGCGAGCTACAAAGGCGCCGGAAGGATGGTGGCAAGCAGGAAGTCATGCAGGAAGGAAGGTTGTATAAAAATCTACGTGAAGGACATTCACGCAAAAAATGCGCACACATGCACTCACACATATATATTATAGTATATATATATACATTTAACTATACCCACAGCCAGATGGACGCTTATATTCGCCAGTATTTTGAACTTGATTTGGCATTGCGCTCACCAAGGGCAGCCAATGAAATTGATAATGGCGCTTTCAACATTGGCAATGAAGGCAATGACGCTGCCGTCGCCTCTTTGTCAATGACGCGCACTGGACGGCTGCGACGTGCCCATTGCCGCTGATGATGACAATGATAATGATGAAAGTATGAAAATAATACGAATGCACGTGATTGGAATTGAGCGCATATTTGCCGCGTTTGCTTTTTGTTTTGATATTGATATTCTGCTTTGTTGCTGTTACATTTCTTTTAGTATTGGTGGAAAATAAAAAAAGTTCTCTCTCTCATCCTCTGCTTAGTAAAAAGTATTTCTCTGCCAACCAAAAAAAATTATTTTATTGTCACGCCATCGAAAGGCCATTCACTTTGGTGTGCGAAAAATTTACGCCTGTTGCTGCTAACTTTCTTCTATTTGTCATTATTGGCAGTTTTGGGTGCCTAAAAAAATTATTGCTCATTTTCTTCTTACGTTTTTGCTAATTTATTCTAACTCGAATTTAGTTTTATGGCTGATTAATTTCGAAACTTTATTTTAATGAAGATATTAGTTATTGATATTATTATTAACCATTACCGTTTTCATGGGTTCAGAATTGATGACATAAAGTTCAAGTTAAGATTATGAAATCACAGTTAGATATCCTCTGTTTAGGCCGCATACCTTTTGGATATAAGAAATAGCTTTTGAGTAACGCTAATCTGACGTCACATTTAATATGCTCCCATTTATAGTTTATATGCAAGTAACACAAATGAATTTCAGAACAGCTCTCACTATCCTTCTCTCTCTTAGCACATTTATTTCATTTTGAGATGAACTTTTAGTATGCTAAAATTAACCTACGTCAGTAAGGAAGAAAGCAGCCTTTAATTATTTATCAAAAGTGGAGCTTTTGAGGCTTTTTAAGTTCCGACCTGGATTCTGAAAGTTACTATATATGTTCATTTACCAGTAAACTGTATTTTAAGGAGCTCAGGAAAGATAAATCAAACATTTTATACGAAGGTTGCCTTTTATATTTCTGAGAGCTCGCATTGTCGTAGTGAAGAGTGATCTGTCTATGACGACTGGTCTTCCAGATTTTTTGTAAGGCAACTGGTCAACAAATGGTTGAATACCCCTCAGAATTTACTGTTTTGTGTTGTTCTAGTAGTATGGTTCCGACATGTTCAGTTTTTTCAAACAGCTATGGAACCATTTGCTTGGAAGCGCTTCGTTCGCGAACAAGTTTTGTTGTATTAGACTCATCTTGAAACTTCCATACAGTCGACTGATGTTTACTCTCGGGTTCATACGCATAAATCCACGATTCCTTACCTGTCACGATGTCATAGACGTGTTTCGAAACACCTCGTCGTCTTTTTCTAACATTTCTCTCAACCATTTGACTCCAGCCTTTAAGCTATCAACAAATTCTGTGGCATCCAAAGAAAACATTTTTTTACAATGAAATGTTCATGCAATATTGAATGCCTCATAATGCCAGTGGTAGCCTCAAGCTCAGGCTGATGATTTTGCTGTATCAGCATAAATAGTTGTCGAAACAATAAGTGATTTTGGTCAAAATACTTAGGGGTGTGATCTGCGAGCTCGATTGATTTTTCCTTACCATCAAAAATACTGGTTCTAAATAAAGCTTCATCGTTAAACATTGTATTTCATTAATGTACTATTTCAGAGTTAACCCGAGGAAAAAGTTCTAAAAAAATAACTGGCGAAGATGTTCGCTGTTGAATACCGAGACGAATATTTTAGGTTACTGTAAAGAACACATACAGCGCTCGTATGTCAAAAGGTTCTGAGAATATATAACATCAAAAATGTCAAATTTGTCAGTTGTGGGTTGCAAGATCGCTTTACTAGAGTTGGCAAATCCCAAAATATAAAAGGCAACATACTTATTATAAGCACGTATGATATATAGGAGTAGTAGAGGATTTCGACTGTTGCTTCTAAAAGAATTTTGCTTTCACTAGTAGCTTCGAGTAGCTTAACTATTTCTGAACAAATCTGTTATGGGTGTATTAGCATGAGTACACAGTCTACAAATAATATTGATGGATCTTTTGTAAAGTAAGAAGACCGAAGGTCATGTCATATATGACTGGTGAACTCAAAAATTTGAGAAGTTCGATTTGTGGCTGTTTGATTTAAGTTTAATAAGATTATAGATGTAGATATAGATATAGATATAGATATAGATATAGATATAGATATAGATATAGATATAGATATAGATATAGATATAGATATAGATATAGATATAGATATAGATATAGATATAGATATAGATATAGATATAGATATAGATATAGATATAGATATAGATATAGATATAGATATAGATATAGATATAGATATAGATATAGATATAGATATAGATATAGATATAGATATAGATATAGATATAGATATAGATATAGATATAGATATAGATATAGATATAGACATAGATATAGATATAGATATAAAGAAATACAATGAGGTTGATTATAGAGATTATCATCCGAAACAAGTTCCTGAGCTAAAGGCCCCAGAATTTTTTCATACCACGCATTCAGCAACAGCTTACCTAGAAATTGAACCGGAAAATTTTAAAATCGCCTTTAATGTTTTGATATATTTTAAGAAAAACCCGTTTATGAGCTGTAATCTTAGTTTGTAGCACAATGAACAATATTTTCCTGTGATACAAAAACAACATATATATATGTACATGCCACTCATAGTAACTACGCACTTACATATATAAAATATGTGCTTACATGCAAAATACTTCGATAACTTACTGAAGCCACCACCAAATCCAGCCAGCCACACAAACTGTCACCGAAGGCAAACCCCAGCAGCGGCATGCAGAAACAAATCCTTTGCAAAAATCTTCAAAAGAGTAAATCTTTGTGAAAAATAATAAAAATTCCAACAACAGCGGCGCGAACAACATTTGCCGCCCACTATTCGCGCCGCGCTCGAGCTCATTTCGCAGCGTATTTGTTAGATTTGGCGGCACCCTTTTGCGCAGCGCAAATCCCCTTTGCCACCATAAACACCGTTATTTTGACGCTTCTTTATTTCGCTCGAGATAAACGTCGGCTGATTGTTTGTTTACACAATCACAATAAATTTCGCTGCCGTTTTCTTACGCCGCAACATTGCTGGCCTTTCAGCATACACAATCGACCCAAATCTCTCACTTTGACAGTGCTTCCCCGCCACCGCACCGTCAACATCAAAATCAAGCGCTCGCCTTGCCGCTGCTTGTCACAACATCTTCGCGGAAGCGCAGCAAGCGCCAAGGTAAATGTTATTGTGTAGCATACATTTTGGCGTGGCAACTTGGCGTCATGGCCACAACAATGTTTACCGTTTTCCAATGCCTTTTGGCATTATCGCGCCATTTTGTGCGCGGCTGTAGTTGTCGCCTGCTTGCGTATATGTGTGTGTGGGGGTGTACAAATGGTTGCTGTGAACCTGCGCTGTTGATAAGCATTTAAATTCCTGATTTATTTGTGGCTTAAGGCGCTGCCGCACTAAAAGAAATCAAGCAAAATAATAAAAATGTTAGCGCTGCCAAAAAAAGGGAAAATACTTCGCATAAATTCATGCTTATTTGTGTGCAACTGTGTGTGTTTGTGTTGCCACAAAAGTATCACAATAAATGGCTAAAAATACGCCAAAGCTAACAAGCTTCAAATGTCAGGGGACGCGGCGCTTTGGTCGTCCGTGAGTGGCTGTCGCATGAAATTGTCGAAAATATTGAATTGGCGCAAAAGCTCGATATGAAAGGCCTGCGGGTCGCCACGCAAACTGATGAGCGCCGACACTCGTGCAAAGAAAAACAACAACAGAGAAAATAACATCCCTGTGTATATGTTTGTATATGCGCATTGTATTTGTGTGCGCGCTGGAAAAATATCGAAGAAATCAGTTGCAAATAAAACGCAAACAACAACAAACTACGCGTCCCAAAAAAGCGGAAATTTTTCGTTTTCAAAAAAGCTTTAGAAAAATTCAATTTGTCGGAATTGAACGCTTTGCGGTGTTGTGGCGCTTGTTATTGTTGCCGTTTTAGGCGATAGGTCGCGGTGGGTTTCGCACCAAAAAAAAACCAAAAAAAAAAAGAAAATAATAATAAAAAAATGTTAAAAATAAAATAAAAAATGTTAAAAAATTGAACAAAAAAGTTGAGTAAAAAGTAAATACAGCCAAAGCTTGCTCAACTAAATTGCCGCATGTAAACGTGGTTTTTGCGGTTGGCGAGTGATTTTTGCTTAATGAAAATGCCAAAACGTTTCGGTGTTAAAAATAAATGCATAATCATGGCTGAAAACCGAAACAGCGACTCAATGAAACTACAAGCAATTTCAATAAAGCAATTTTTCTACGGCATGTTTTCATAGCGCGCACGAAATAGTCGCAACAAAACGTTTCCGCTATTAGTTTTCAGTTTATATGTTTTCCTATTTCGAATTTCGAAAAAAAGGCAAACAAAAGTTGACTGAAATTTACGAAAATATTAGCCAAGGCTTGTGTAGGTATTTTCTATGTATGTGAAAGCCTCAAGCTATTTCGACTAACGGAAATTTTTTGACAGAAAGCTCAATGAAAGCTTGAATATTCTAAATTCAATCATAGAAAAGCGTTTGGTATTTTTGATAATTTTGGATTTTGTTATAGAATTAGAAACTATGATAACTTGCAAACTATAATCCTGATTATTTTATATACTACCTGGGTTGCAATAATGTCTGAGTAACGTCTCTCTAATGCAGCGCCAAACCAATCTACTCTCTCTCTCTGCTCTTTTGCTTTAATCTATCAACCGTCAACACTACCCCAAAGTACTTTTGTGGGATGACTTATTTTGCCAGTGCTTAAAGACCTGAGATGTTCTTCTAAAATTCATTGCTTCAAGAAGCACTGAAAGAATTTAATTAACTAAGGCAGCTTAAGAGTATAGCATGACTGACTGCCCCCGAGTAGGCCAACTCACCTTCTTATTCGTTTCTTATATCCCAATATGACTGGGTACTCAGATGACTGTTCTCAAGTTTTTTGCCGAGAGTATAGTTATTACCTTCTTGCAGATCCTGTAGGACTTAGTATAAGCGCTACACATAGTTTTAATTGCAGATTGGCTATCCACAAGAAAATGAATCGACTTGCTGGGTAGAGCAAAAGCTCACTTGCCACATTCCGTTATGTCAACGGTCAAACAGTACGCTAAAAAAGACAGAATAGTCGAAATTTGAGATGAAGCTACCTTTATCATTTTATTTACTACAGAGGAAGATCGCCCTGTTCCATTTCACCCTTTGATCTATCGTTGAATACATAGATTTCGCCTTTGAAAATATCGATTAAAAAACGATTGATTCATACTTTCTTACTGGGGAAAACTGGGGATTTAATTCCATGAAACTTCTTTTCTTGGAAGCATTGACGAAGGTGGCGTGAGCACGTACCTAGGTGTGGGAATTATTTTAAAGTGCTGAATTTACTCTCATAAAACTAAGTTGCGGCTATAATATAGAGTGCAAAGTTTGAATATTAAAAAATGTTTTCACCTTCCACTTTTAATATTTCTTTCACAATGCTTTAGCTTCATTCACTTTACTTCACTTTAAATTATGTTCTCTGAGCATGACACATGCGATATTTACTAAAAATGTTCAGCAGTACTATTAATTTTTTATTTTTGTATGCTTTGGAATAAATAGAGTATAATTCGGTATTTTCGGAGTAATTCGGAATGTTTTCGAAAACTTTTTTTCCCGTTATTTAATATATTTTACGTACATTTCATGCCGCATGATCACAATTAAGCATATTTGAAATTTCGGAGCATTATGACTTTTCGGAATTATTCCGAATTTTCGGAGTAACTATATTTTTAAATTTTTTGCACCACAAATTTTAAATAAAATTAAAGTGCTGAGTCCACTCAGCTTGATTACGAAAAACATTATTTTCGCAATCGGCTCTTAATATTTTTTCATTTTTGTGGTTTATTCATTACAATAAGTAAAGAAATCTATGAACATACATACATATGTTTTCAGCCGTTACTAACAGTTTTTAACTATATGTATTGTGCAATTTTTTTAGCGGTTACTTACAGTTATTAACAGTTTTCAACAATAATGTATGTATATTCCTTCAATTATTGTATGTTGTTGAAAAAAGAGAGTGCAATTTAGAATTTTCGGAGTAATTCGGAATGTTTTCGGAGAACTTGAAAAATAGTTGTTCTACATAACGGTATGCAAAACATAAAAAAAATATAAAGATAAAGTAGGCCCAACTAATTACATTCAAGGAACCTGCGCAAAATTGGCGGTTTTCACGAGTCGAAAGGTTTGCTTGTAGCCTATGCCTTACCTTTTGCTACTTCTTACTCCACTCTTTGGTAATAAACGTAATGAGGGTGGGCACTTGCTTTTATGAATGAATTGAGTAAGGTCGATAGCATGTCAAAGCTGAGTAATGACTATATATCTATGTGTATATATGAAAAAAAAAAAAAAAATTTTTTTTGAATCACCCTAGTGTACATACTCACTCTTGACATTAAATACGAAATTCCAATGAATCGAAGAGTAGTCCCTCAACTCAAGCGCTCTCATTTCGCAGCATACCGATACAGTTTTTTTTTCAATTTTTTTTTATTTTCAGCGCATTGAAATCACCTGAACTGTATTGAGTCTGGCGCTTGATGATGCAACCGCTGTAATAGAGGCTGCTCTACATGGAAATTACGCCACATAATGCCGACTGCAAAAAAAGCAATAACGCACACACAAGCATATTTGCAACATATGAGGGTGTGTGTTCTTGAATGGTTGCCATGATTACGAGTGTGTGGCAAATAACGGCATCCAGCGTATTTATAAACATGTTTTAATGTGCAGGTGTGTGTGTGTGTGTTTATTTGCATATCTTCTCGCTACTTTGTTTGCCAGCTTTGAAATGAAATCGAGATTTCCATGCTGATAACTTCTGTGCCTGAATGCTTTCAACAGCGGCTCCCCATAACGCCGCTCCCTTCACCGCGCTCAGCTGCGCTTGATTTTCCACACACTTTTTTTGAACCTTTTTCCTTTCATGCCACAATCTTTTGCAACATATCGCCCTGCTTTAGCGTATGTAAATGATTATTTTAATGGAACTTGTGCATTATCCTTTAGTCCTTGCCACCATTCACTGATTTATACACTACATATTTGTATATTGGTGTGTGTGCGCGCTAAAACTTGCATAGTTGCGAGAAATGTGCAACAACTACAAAAGCTGCTTATTTGTTAATTTTATTTCCACTTTTGCGCTTGCATTCGAAGTGGTCCTTCACAGTGGTGGCGAATGCTTGCGGTGTGCCTCATACAAATGCCGCCTGGCCTGCGTGCCAATGTTTGCATGCGTGTGTGTGTGTTGGTGTATAAAATGGCAGCACTGCAAAATATGCATTGAAATGCGAAAGTGTTCTTGCACAGCATCACTTTTGTTAGTGTGTGTGTATATTTGCTCGGAACAGCGGTTTGCTGCTTATGTGTGTTTGTAGGTATGTGTGTTGGTGGTGCCAGCTGTTGGCTGTCGAAGTGCGTGTTATCGCGATGAAAAGGTGATGTTATTCAGTAAACTATTCACTTTAGGCACTCATTCAGCACTCAAAGCCGTTGAGTTGTTGTACGCCTGTGTTTTTAATTGAAATTGCTGGTAAAGCGTATAAATGCAGGCGGTCTTTTTAATCTGTGAAAGTAGTGTAGAGCAGTGCAATAAGTAATTATTTTGTGTGTTTAGATATGTATAAATTGATGTATAAATTGATGTATGAAATTAGATGCTAACCTCAGAGACTTTTGAGATTGATAATTAGAATACCTTTGCCGTCTTTTAGACAAGAGATTGTTTTAACGCCCATAAAACTTGTGATACTTTTCGACCAAAAACTGGTACTTCCTGGCAACAATTTTTACAAGTGGTTTTTGACGTCCTAGTAAAGGGGCCATCCCATCCAAAAAATTTTGCAGCGAACAAGTAATATTCCGAAGGTCCCAAATCTGCAGTATATTGTGAGTATGGTAGCACATTCACTCAAGCTGCCAAAAGCTTTTGGCGAGTCATCAAACTTGTATGAGATCTCGCATTATACTCATCTTTGCTATTAACCAATTATGACCTCTTCTCTTTGTTTACATCACTCAATTTGTTCAGCTGATCACAAATATACTTCAGCATTAATCATGATATCGTCGGGTAAAAGCTCAAAATAAACGATTCTTTTGAAATTCACCAAACAGACAACATAACACTTTTCGTGATTTTCGGTATTCTAAATGGTTTCAGCTGGTTCATTCTTGTTAGACGATGATCTCCTGTGATTTACATTCTTAACCCACTTTTCGTCACCAGTAATAATGCGCATCAAAAATAAATATCTTTTTTGATGTTTGATGAGTAAATCACTGTTGTTAAGACGACGAAGCAAATTTTGCTCAGTAAGAGCATGAGGCAGCCATTTGTCAAGGTTCAAATCCTAGCTGTTTTATGTGCTTGTGAACGGTCGGCTTACGCAAATTTAATGTTTCAGCAGTATATCGAGGTGTTATTCGACGATTTGTATCAATCAACGACGTTTTTATATCCACATCGGCTTCAAGAGTCCATCCAAGGTGTGCTGAGTACTCAAGATCGAGATTCCCGGAACGAAATTTACAAATAAAATTTGCCATTGGTGTTCGGTTCTTCGTAAACATCACATAATTCCTGCCTAGCTAGAACTGAATTTTTAACTTTGATAGTAACACAGTAAAATATGCCGAAAATACTGTTTTTCCCATCCAATCTTCCATCCATCTTCGACAGGGCATCACGTAAGTTGACTGCGAAAAAATTCATGCTGTTGACATCAAACGAAATTTCATAGTGAAATACAAACATAAATAAAAACCTAACTAAGTGTGAGACCTGGCTAAATTTGAATTTGATAATGCCTAATTGTAAGCATCTCTAATTAATTGTTAAATATGTATTTCGAGATAAAGTCGAACTAAAAATTTTAAACAGCATATTCATCTTTCCTTTGAAGAATCTGTAAATCTAGAAACTCTTACTCCTTTGTTTTTCTATTATAAACATAATAAAACGAACGCCATTTTCGCTGTCATTATACAGCTTTGTGAACTATAAAAGACCTTTATATCATCAAACAGCGTCAAGTCATAAGCAAAATTTAGTTTCCCAGCGAAATTAACTCCGAATCATGGTCATAATTGAAATTCACAAACTCCACTACAAAACCAAAAAAAAAAAAATAATAATAATAAAAACTAGAAAATGAAAAATGAACAAAAGCAGCGAATTTTCCCAAGCTTAAAACGTCACAGTAGCGAGGCAACTGTACAAAGCTCCATGTGATTACCTGATCTCGCCACCAGCCGAGCGCTAAGTACCAACACGAAATGTGAATTACGAATTTCTTTCTTACTCATTCGCTGACAATGCAAATTGCTGAATGGTCATGAAAGGTCAGTTGCAACAACAACAACAGCAGACTAGCACTACATTAGCAGTTGACAAGCTGACAACAACAAATAACACCAAATTTTTGTCGGTGCAGACACCTTTATTTATATACAAGTCGTGCCAGACGATTTCACACCCACTGTTGACAACAAAAAAACCCTACAACAAAAAAAACCTAAAACAAAATTAAGGAAAAAAGTGGCGCAATCAAGTGCTGCAACAACAAGTAACATTGCAACAAAAGTGACTGCCAACGGCAACAGTAGTAAGTAGTGACAATTTACATACTTACATACATACATACATACATATTTATATATGCATGACGAACGAAAAACTATACAAATGCGCCAAATAACACCAACAATAGCAACAAACACAGGGCAGACAGTGTGGGAATGCACTTCATTGCAGCGAGCGACTGCGCTGCGTTGCAGAGCGTGCCGACGCAGACATAACAGCGGCAATACACACCTTCAAACACACATACAGCAATGCATAAAAAGCAATCGTCTCAATGAAGACAGCCAAAGCGTAGACGAAAGAGACAAGTCTTCGCTAGGAACAGCGTAATGAAGACCGCTCGCACATTGTACGCGGGAGGGCGCAAGCAACACGCAACAACACCAAAAAATAAATAAAATAGAATAAATAAAAGACTGCGGCAAAACCAAAAATAACTAATGCATTTTTTCAGCTTTGTTTCGACACTTTTTCCCGTCAACTTGCAACGCTTTTTCCCTTGAAATCGCTTCACTTAGGTTTGTTGGCTGGTTGATACGTCGGTTGGCGCGGTTGCTGGTTGCTGTGGCGGTTGATTTCGCGTTCGTGTGGCCTTTACTGCTGAGCGGTTTTCACTGCACTTTTTCACCATGTCATCGCTAGTTTTTTTCCTTTTAATTTATTTTTGTTTTTATGTGTGTGTGTTTTCATGTTTTCTTTTACTGCTTTGGTTAGTTGCACAAATTTTGTATTCACCCGCGTTCGCTTGTCTTGTCGGAACTCAAGTGTGAAGTAAATTACTACCAGGAATAATAAACAGTCAAGAAATTGGCGAAAAATTATGCAAAAGTAAGTAATGCGATGCTCCTGAGACAAATGGGGAGAACGCATCAATGATGTCTTGCAACAGAATCTGATTTTTTTTGGTGTATAAAAATCAAATTCAAGGCAATAAAAAATGTTTAGAGTAAATAAAAGAGGAGAGTAAAGTTATGTAAGATAGAATTTTAATTAAATTTTAACTAACATAAATTAAATTTAATTTAAAATTAGATTTAAAATTAAAAATGAGTAATATTCATATTATAATATTAGAAAAAATATTTAAATTAATTTAAAATTAAATTGCAGTTAATTTTTACATTAAACTTAAGTTTAAAAACAAAATTAAAATAAAAATTAGGATAAAATTTAAATATAATTGAAATCAAAATCACAATTAGTATTATTAAATTATAATTACTACTTAAAAATAAAGTTAAAATTAATATTATGAAGTCGTAATTAATACTAAAATTAAAATTATAGTTAAAATTAATATTAATTAAAATTAAAGAAAATTTTTATAATAAAACTAATATTATATAAAATTAAAATTAATATTATATTAACTAAAATTAAAATAAAATCTAAAAAAAAAATATAAAATCAAAATTATTATAAAATACGGTAAAAAAATTTAAATGAAGGTTATTATAGTGGGAGGG
The DNA here is from genome assembly GCF_023373825.1 of Bactrocera dorsalis. Taxonomy (NCBI): domain Eukaryota; kingdom Metazoa; phylum Arthropoda; class Insecta; order Diptera; family Tephritidae; genus Bactrocera; species Bactrocera dorsalis. The sequence goes on along the minus strand of NC_064304.1, from coordinate 8,219,853 downwards.
GGACTCTGATTCTTTCCTTTTGTCTTGAGAATCATATTACAGAGAAAATCCAGCCCCAACATTTTTCAAAAATATAAAAATCTTGACCAGTTTTTTTTTTTTTAGTTTTCATAAGAGTGAAAAGAACGAAAGAAATAAACTCTTAACTCTTAAAATGTATTGGCTTCAATAAAACTTTAGTGAAGTCAGAGAAGAAACCTAACCGTGAGACCGCGCTTAAATATTACGGCTATTTTTATTAAAAACAGTAAATATACATAATCTAGGCATATAAACATATAGCTATGTATAGGTGGTCTCACTTGCAGAAACGTAGCAAGAAAAAGTACCAATAAAAACGAACTTCTAGTTGGCATTATTGGCCAACCTCGAAACACGTACAATATTTGAATGCTCCAAATGACGAAAACCACTTTGCCTACTTACACAAAAGGCTAAAAGCACTTAAAGCCAATTGCATGCGCTGTGCAGAGGCTGAACGCTAGTGAAAAGATTTCCCTAATGTCGCTCTTGTGTGACCAAAGCAATAACTCACGTCTAGCCCACCAGCATCAATCTAGGTTGCGCTGTTCTAGGCAGTTGCCGTGAGCTTTTGCTAATAAAATGCAGAACATTTATATGATCCCAAGAAAATAATATGCGCCGCATTAGGGTGAACTGTAAGGTTGTGCTTTTTTGGTACTTTCTTTACTCTTTTTGTTAGGTTAAGCAGGCATTGAAGAAACTGCCAAAAGTTGAACCCGAGAACTCCTTGAATATGTTGAAAAAGTATGGGTTTAGTATTGAAATGTAAGAAATTTTTAAAATTACTTGCTTAAGCAAGGACAACCTATTAAATTAGGATTTAAAAGAAAAAAAATCGGTCAAATATAATATTGTTTCCGTTGATAACTTGTGACTCTATCAAGTTATCACCTATGGACTCAATTGCGACTGGAAAATTCTTAAAACAAAAAATCATCCTGACAACTCTAAGCAACTTAAAATCGTATTAATTCTTGATAATACACTAACCTTAAAAAAAATTACTCAACAGCACCTTAAAAACTTTAATTTGTAATGAGAAATCGAACCCACCTAGTTCGTAAGCGTCTATAACTAAATTTATGTATATACCCTTTCCAGCTTTCTCTGCTGATATTCGCGTAAATACATATTTCACCTTACTCACCCCTCCATCCACCAGAGTGAAGCCTCGACGATTGCAGCCTCCAATCGGCCATTCATGTCGTACATGCAACGAGGAGCGTGGATTGCTGTTGGCGAACTGTCTAGACACATCTACCCCGTGAAATGTGTTTGGCTGTCAGTGGCGCTTTAAGCTGCTGCTGGCAGGCAAACAAGTGAAGCAATAAGAAGAAAAAATCCAGTTGACACCGGCATGTTTAGCTCGCTTGACTTCGGTCATGCCTACTTGTCAGGCGCACACAGGCCAGCGCACATACGCACCAACAATCGTACATAACCGTGCTTAGTATTCCCTTATGTAATCTTCAGCTTCAGCTTTCGGTCATTATTGATGAGTGTGGCGCATCTTGCGCGCCTTGAGCGGCCGACAAACGACCAGCCGTCGTCATCCAAACGTGTGCCAAAATAACGAGTGTGTGCCACACAGCCATCGCCTGCCAACCTCGTGCTTTGTCGTTCACATCGACAAAATGTCTGAATCGTACCACTGGGCCATTGGCCTGTTGGGCCGCTGGGTCGTTGTAACCCAATCTCTATGTGTGTTGTTTTCGCTTTTAAAGGTCAATGGTTAAGTAAGTCGAACGTTCGGTCATATGTGTGTGTGGGAACTAATATATCCTTCTATACTGCTGTTTTTGCTTGCCTCTCTCTGTGACCAGTTATCTGTTTCCTCCTATTTGTTCCTACACTCATTTGTAGGATTCTATTTCTCCAACGGCCGCGGCGCTTTTAAGGCGATATGAGCTTTGGTCACTGTCAGCCGTGTGTAGCTAATGTCGTCGGCTCATCTCGTGTGTGTTTAGCGGTGGGGATTCTCACGTTTGATGGCACTTATACACAGACAATTACAAATTTATATGAGATTATGTATGGACATAAGTATGTATATTTATACCTTCTTGAATCGCCAGCAAATTCACAGGGTGGTCCTGTGTAGTCTGAGAAGTCAGAGAATATATATAGTATATCGGTATATAAATCCACCATGATTGTGAGCGCTCACGATGTCTAGCACCTCGTAAGTGTGCCAATAGCTCTCAATCGCTAGCTTGTTGTATCATCGCACGCCACAAATGTATGTATACTCTTATACACATAATATACATATGTGTGTATCTGCTCTGAAGAAGCTCATTTCACCGGCACATACAACTATTGATAACTGTGTGACATCAAGTGTGTGTCTGTATCGGACTTTAAGTGCCCCAACTATACTCACATACATATACTTATACACACACAGATGCTATCGCGTTGCTCACTTGCCTGCTGGCTGCCCTCTTCGGTGTCACTTACATAATTTACGCTCTTATGTCTTGCATTGATATCGAATGTCGTTTATTTTATATTTTATAGGCGACCAACTAATGCTATGCGTACGCACACTTCAGCTTTGCCGTGTAATTGCGTTGTTGTTGTTTAAATATATTGTCCGGTCATTGCGTGTGGGCCATAAAGACAGTCAATATGGTTCATCGGCATGTGTAGTCAGCATTGATTCGTTGTTTATGGCATATTGAGCAGTGTGTGTGTGGGTGTGTGCGCTGTGTTGTTTAGGTGACAGCGTGTAGGTGTATAATATATGGCGGCTCTTGTGAGTGTAGCTTAAGCTGTAGCTAAATTTATTATTGCCATAAATTTAATTCGAAACTACTCGTAATTCGAAATATGCAGAATACGCTCACAACTCACTTATCCCCAGCATTCTGAGTTATCTCACTGGAGACGCAATAACTATTTGCTTATCAGTGCAATAAAAATGGTTGATGTGTTTGTTGTTTATGTACATTTATATAAATTATAATCAAATGCTATATTTTATTTAACAGCAAGTTGCTATTTTATTTGAATTCGTAAATTTTTTCTTATAATTTGATTTTTATTTATTGCTGCATAGAAATTTTTCCCTATTAAAACTAATTGGTTTGTAGCGCGATCAGCAAAATACTCTAAAGGGTCCAGCATACCTATATCAAAGGCAAGTCGGTCGACACTGCTTGCAGAATGTAGTGTCTTGACTGAAGCGAGTCCTTATGCACAACGAATTTATTACAGGTATCTTTCTGTGCTACCCGAATGATATTTCAACATAATACTCAACTATACGTATAGAAGCGGCTTAGCCGTCATCCCAAGTAAAACTGAAATTGTTTCTTTTACTAGGAGATATAAGATCCCAAAAGTTCCTTTAATCTGTTAAGACGTTAAATATCTGATAAATATCTTTTAAAGGAGGTCGAATATTGATCGGTTATTTTATAGTGGTGTAGAGAAGCTAAGAAGGAAAAAGTGGGGACTCTTACCAAATGTGATATTTTGGCTCTATGAAACCATAGTCAAACTCTATGGAGTATTCATCTAGTGACAGATGATGTTTAAACGTATTCAAATAGCGTTTCTTAACGGAATTTCTGTTGAACTATAGACTACACCAACAATAACACCTAATACCATTCTAAATATAGCAAAGCATAGTGGACTTTGCCGGCACGTCTATGACTGCGAAATGTGCTCTAAGACTCAGGGAAGCTAGGTGTATGAAGGTGTCCGCGAAAGAACACGCCGAAATTATCTCCTCCTTAAATTATATTCCATAAAACTTAGATCACTGCTTCGCGAACGCCATTCCTGGTGACCTTTTCGCTGCTCACATAACGAGGAGCGAAGAGGAAGAAGTCGCTAGAGAAGAGGCACAGTGAGCTTTTAGATCGAGAAGGTCAAAGCTAGGTAGGCAGGAGTAAGGAGCTGTAAGGAGCTCTCCGCCAATCTTGGCTTCTTCAGTAGAAACAGCATCAAGCTACTTCATCGTCTGTCTCGTTTAGGTGCCCAGTCCCAACGTAATCGCCGGCTACTACAAAGGCTAAGCTAGTCAGAGAGGACACCCTTGCCGCGCTTACATCGGAATGGGACCGAGTTGGATCTTCATATTGCGTTCTAGTACTGGACCAATGGACCTCACGTGCGCTTAGCAGTGGATAGCAGGCGTTTAGCGACGACCTGTCCGATAGGCATTTATGCGGTAAGAATAAAAATATTGTCGGACGTTAGTTGTCAGAGTTGTATGATGGAGTATCGGCGAACCAGAAGACTTAGCCGAAACTCACATTAGCCGTCGCAAGAAATTTGTGATAGGCTCAAAACAGAGGACCAGCGTTCTAAATTGAAGATCGATCTCTTAGCCTAACCAAATCTAACCTCACCTTGCGGGATGCAATATTTTTAAGAGCAATTATAGTTAACTTGTTTTTTTTTTTTTGACCAACGGAAAAGTTATTAGTGGCAATTAAAATTTTTTAAATTAATTAATATTTTTTGGTTATTTTTCTTAACTATAAATTAAAATTGTTTTCTAAAAAAATTAAAAAATTAACAAAAATTTAGCTAATTTAAAATTTTCTTTTAATTAAAAAAAAATTTAGAAAATCAACAAAATTTTACGAATTAACAAAAATTTATTAATTAATTAAGAAATTTATTTTTAATTTTATTAATTTTAAGATCAAAATAAATTTCTTAATTAATTAATAATTTTTTTAATTTTTCTTAATTAAAATAAAATTTTAATATTTAATTAAGGGTTTTAATTAAGAAAAAAATTAATATAATTAACAAAAAATGATTATTTAATTAATAAATTTATTTTTAATTTTATTAATTTAATTTTAATTAACAAATTTCTTAACAAATTAATAAACTTAATTAATTAATTAAGTAAAAAAATATTATAATTTCGATTTCATTTACATTTTTACATAAAATTTTCAATTAGTTTTAATCCAAAAACTTTCCAGTCATTATCTAAATTAAACTTGTTGCTTAATAGGGATATATGTATGTATGTGTGTATGTTCTACTATATTGAGTTGGTATCTAACTGTAAGTATACCGTTTTATAGTTAGATGGTGTCTTCTACAATATAGCGGATTTGCTAGCATAATCGTTTTCCAATATTCCATTAACATTTTTCATAATTTCCTGCCACCATAATACCGAAAGTCAAACTTCTTCATTAGCCGCTTTGAAGTTATATCTTGATTAGCTTGCTATAAATAAGAAACAGTAACATTATGGCTGCATTGAGGTTATTTATAAAATCATATTTGTTTCGATAGCTCAGTAATCACCTATCTAAATAAGTCATTTGTTCGAATATCTGATATAATAAAGCTTGCGTTGAATTTGCCACAGCCCGGTACGCATAATAAACGCTCTTCGTATCTTATACCTAACTACAGTTACTTCTAATGTCACTTTATTATTCGGAAAATATGTATCAATCAACATTAAACATCAATCATTTTTGGCATGTGCGTATGTGTGCGTGCGTGCGCCTTTAAGTATGCTTGTTTATGCAACAAACACTTATGGCTTGTAGCCACATTATGGTAATGCAAGCAGACAATCAATATCTTTGTTGTATGAATCGAGGCGCACAATGCTCGCAACATATGTAAGTACATACAAGCGTGCGAGTATATGCTTTTATCGAATGTAATATTTTGTGTGTGTATTTAGTAACGCCAAATATTATGCTACATGGCGCCATAATCGCGTTATGCCATTTGCGCACTGCCACATTGTGAGTGTGTGTGTGGTGGCAACACAGCTGTGCGCGCTTATGACAGGATTTTTCATATTTTTTTGATTTTTATTTATTTTGTTTTTCGTTCTCATTTTTCGTTGTTGTTGTTTGTCTTTTTTTGTGCAGCATGTCAAACGGGAAGCTATCATTTACGGCCACATAACACAGCACAAGTTCAAAAGCCATTCATGTCAAAGCCGGGCGTTGTCACTATGCTGACACTAACACGCTCAAACACACTCATACAAACACACTAATGGAAAAATGGCTTCACACCGCCATTGTAGTTGTAGTGAGCTGACGATGTAGTGAAGAGCAAAGCAACGCATCGCATCAAAGTAACGCATCCCCAGATATTTTTTTTAGGTTATGCAAACATTGCACTCTCATGTAAACAACATGCATACATTTACTTATATTTATGTACATACATACATATATGTAAGTTTTAATGCCTGTTTGTAGTAAATATATTGGCAATAGTGTCTTGCGTTCGTTTGTCTTATGCAACGCTTTGTGGCAAGCCAAAAATGTTCCGTACGCCACATCATTAGTCCCGACTCGGCTCGCCTCAATGTCCTGCTCTGCCTTTCCAACACTCTCATACATCTCGTTGCTGTCATTGTCACTGCCTTCGTGGTTGTTATTTATTATATTCGTATATGTGCGTATATAATTGTTCACTAGTGTGTGTGTAAAAGGTCGCATTTTGTCATTGGCATGTAAAGTCAGCTGAGATCAAGATTTTTGGCAGCAATTCGTAGATTTTCATGTTTCTGATATTTTGATATGCCAGCTACAGCTGTAAACTCGTATTAGTTTACATAATTTGTGTAAATTTCCTTGTGCGCAAATGTTGATTTTATGTCTTGTGTTGCGTGGGCGGTTGATGTTGACGACGGCAAGATTGATTGGCTCATTACGTAGGACAAATTCAATCTATGTGGGAGGCAAAAAATTACTTTGAAATATTTTCAGAAAATCACTATTAAATAAAAGTCAACGTTTTGACACAGTAAGTATTTGTGGGAAAGAATAAAATATTTATGAAAAAGAATAAAATATAGATAAAGTTTTAGAGAATAAATTGCAATTACAAAATAAAAATTTTCTAAATTTCTGATTCATTGACGATGAATAACTGAAGTCAGCTGATGCTGGCATGAGTTTGTTGCCTACATTCAGGAAATGTGAGTTATAAAAATTGTAAAAATATATTTTTATTAAATACTTAACAGAGTATTGTGGTATAGACGCCAAAATTTTAGGTATTTTTAAATTTAGGTGTTATATACAGTTAAAATGGACAAAAGCGAATTTTCCAGAATTTTTTCTGAGAAAACTTTTAATTTTATTGATCCGAAAATTTGTACACATATTATAGTATTTTAAAAAATTAATAAATCGGAAAGAAATTACAGCTGACCTCTGGAAGCTCCTCTGAAAGCTCCTCTGAAAGCAGACGTTTTGCGGTGAAAACTATACCTCTGAACTTGATCCTCGGGAACTAAAATACCAAATAGATTTCGTTAAAGTAACTTTAAATCTAGCAAAGCAAATCGAAAGAATAAGCAAAATAATAATTTTTTTTTGACGATATGATGTGACGATAAAAAAAATCGATTTTTATCAAAAATTTCGTTCTTAAATTGTTTATAAAATATTTATCAGACGAAAAGGTGTTGCCATCGGAATAACCTTAGCCAAAGAAAAAATTCACAAAATCGAATCGACTTGAAAAAAAGATTTATTACTATTTTTAATTTTTTTTTATATTTTATCGATATTTTATGCTCAAAAAATCGATAATGTATCGATATGTTATCGATTTTTACACTATAAATCGATAATTTATCGCTATTGTGCACGAAAAATCGTTTACTTATCGATATTTTTATTATAAAAACAAAAATTTTACGCTAAAATATCGATAATGTATCGATATATTATCGATTTTTAGACTAGAAATCGATAATTTATCGCTATTTTACACAAAAAATCGTTAACTTATCGATATTTTTGTTATAAAAACAACAACTTATCGATGTTTTTAAATAAATATCGCCGATTTATCGATATTTTTATAATATTATTCGATGTTTTACAGTTAAAAAAGCTCAAACTTGTGTGTAAATTTTAAAGTATGTTGCTTGGAATAAGCACTTGCAATGTTTCGGATATTATTTTGAAAAAAAGGCATCTTCATGAGTAAGCGGTTCTAATCACAACATATTGGTTTTTGAGAATATCAGATGGTTCGCGGTCTATTAGACATTTCAAAGCCAAATTAAACAATATGGCGGAAGTAAAAGTTAAAAAACCTTTAAACTGAGATTCTAACTACTTGTATAGCGATCAAATATATGATTTTTAGAAATGACTTTATAAATAAATCAAATAATATTAACACATTATAATATCTTCTTCTCGTTTCAGATTTCAAATATAAAATTAAAAATTATAAATAAAAAATTATAAAGACCAAAAGTGAAACATAAAGGTAAGAATTAAATTGTTTTCTTCAAAAAAATTAATTAACTAAAAACTGTTGTTGCAGTGACAAGCTGTCTTTCAATAATTTTATATTATTTTTTAATTTAAATGTGACTGTCGCACACTTTAATTCAGAACAATTCATATTTGCAGTCACACACATTTTCATGCAAACACAAGTAAGCTGAGCAGAGTAAAAGCATATGTAGCTTTGTATATGGATGTTTTTATAACCAAGAAAACTCATTTAATAAGCTCAGCGCACACATACACATACACATTTACATATAAGTATATTTCCACTGCGATCACCTCAAAATGCACACACATACAGTTACACACACGTATAATGCAATATTGTATCGCACACGCAGTTATGATTAAACTGACATATCACGTCTCGCATCTGTCAGTGGAAACATTACGCTGCAGTGGAGTGACGCCTGAACGTGCTGCCACTACGTAAACACTGGCAAAAATTATGCAGAACGCATTTCAGTTGCGAATTTAATTATATTTCACTTGCAACTGCGAACCTTTGGCTGAGGAAGCAGTTACGTGGCAGTGGGTCAAGGTTTTAACTTAAAATTTTCATATTTTTTTAACGTGGAGAATAAAAGATTTTGCTTGACGGGTGTTCTGGTACTAGAATCCTTTTGAGTTCTTCATACTTTAAACAATTTTATTGTTTAAATAATATATATGATTGTTTGTCCAAACTTCGAACTTAATATTCAGAAGCTTACGAAAAGACCCTGGATTAAAAAATTCTTTATTTCATCCAACTTCGGAGTTCGGTCTCTGGTTTTAACAAAAAAGACAATCTCAAAAATTTGCGATATGCGATTATGTAGAACAATTTACTCCTTCACCCATACTAATACAGTTATTTGTGTATTTAGCGTAATTATGGCATATCCATGAGGGTCGACAAAAAATCGATAAATTATCGATATTTTTAAAATAAAAATCGATAAATTATCATTATTTTTAAATAAAAAAATCAATAATTTGTCGATATTTTTACTTTAAAAATATATAATTTATCGATAATTTTAAGCCAACAATCGATAGCTTTTCGATATTTTTTTAAATACAAAACTTATTTTTGATAGTATATTTTAAGTTGAAAAAGTCAAAATGGTTTTTAAAATATCGTTATTTTTGTTATTAAAAATCAATAATATATCGATAACGATAAATTTATCGATATTTTTAAGATGAAACATATATAATGATTCGATGTTTCAAAGTTAAAAAATCTCAATTTTTAGTTAAAAAATCGATAACTTTATATGTTAAAAATCGAGTTTTATTACCCACATTAATTCTCATAAGCCTAATCTTCAATATAAAACTGTTGGTCTGTCTTTTTAATGCCTTTAATACAAAAGTCCAACATTTTTGCCACTCGAACTTTGACAGCAGTGAAATGAAGTTAGACAAGTGACAAAAGCAAGGTTGCATTTAATCTGTATAATGCAAAAAACTTTAGAAGTCACTGCCTTCTAGCCTTAGAAATCTATAATCCAAATATTATGCATAATTCATGTGAAGAAACAAATTTCTCTAAGTGAACATGACAGATAGTGTGATACTTGACTATCAAACTTTGCTCGCAACGGAATGGCCTGCTAACCCTTTGTCAAAACAACATAAGGTGTACGAGTCGGATCACGCATACAAATGCAAGTGCTATACACATTCTCACACACGCACATAAAACTCGTTAAAAAAGAGCAAAATAATGTGACAACTTCACTCCACACTTTGCACAACTCTCCGACAGCAGATGAATACAGAAATAGTGGTTCGCAAAGGTCTGCATGTATTTGCTTGCAGAAATATGTATTGTATGTGTGTGTGTGCGTATGTGCGCCATGATTGCATGAAACATCATTTAACCCATCCATCGCTCATTTTAAACGACAGTCTGTCAGACTGTTACACAACTATCAGTTTTTAAGTTCATTTGCATAACGGGAGTAAAATGATAACATGCACCCAATGCTGACAGCTGCACAAACACATACCCACACTCAGCCACCTACACATATGTAGGTAGCGAACACAGACACATGTGTATGTGGGATAAAAATTTAACAATATTTTCATTGAAGATGAACCAAAAATACATGAAGAGTAACAAAAACAAACACAACGTTGCAGAAATATCAAGTCAATGCTCAGAAATGCATATATTGGCCAATAGAAGGGTTTACAGCAGCAGCAGGTGGAACAAGCACGCACACACTTATACATCTGTGCACTATATTTATATAAGATTTTGCTTACAAATATTTTAAATTTTCAAACTGTGTATTTGAAATGTACAGTTATATATAATGAAATTAAGTTTTGCACAATAGTTTTTCATTGTATAAGTTGTACAAGAGTTATCACATTGCCGATGATACGAGTATATGTTTGTTCTGCCAATTAGATTTTGTAACAATTTAAGCACTTTGTTAGATTAAAGAAAAGCATTTTTCAAATTTATAATGCTTCTCATGAATATAAAATCTGTAAAACTACCTCAGTCAAATAATATAAGTATATAAAATTTTTTCTCCATAACTTGTGTTCTATTGACGGCACAAAAAAATTTTTGGCATACACATTTTCTTGTAAATAAAAAAATAAAAATAAATAATAAATTCTGGTAGATTAGCTAACTTTTCAACCGAGCTTCAACTTGAAGCAATTTCGGCGGAATAAAGTGCTTCAAAGTAATGCCACTTTTGTTCTGCGTCTCTTTATAATGAAGAAAAAAGTCATACGAAAATGTATGGCCAAATGTGTACTCTTCATGAATCCGAGTAAGATTGGACTAGTCCTATTCGATCGAAAATAAAAAATGCCGAAGTCTCGCTCAAAGAACAGAAAAACTCATTTTTTTGTAATTTTTTCTGAAGAGCCATTTAGTTTAAAACAATTTAGAAAAATATATATTCACCGAATTTAAACTTCACTAATAATCGGCGATTAATTTTGCAACGTTTGGATTCCTTCGATTTAGTAACCAGTTTTCAGTAGGTCTTCTTAAAAAATGTGCTTGACGTTGAGGATAATGTTTTTGCTTAGAATCATCTCAGCTTCAGAAACCAAACAAAAAAATCAAATTTTTCTTGAAAAAAATACAGATAGCTCTATGGTTTAGTCAAAAAAAAAAAATTTTTTTTCTTATTAAAAATACATGCTTTTTATGGAAAAAATTACACTCAAGCGCCTCTAATATTTAAATTATTGTCGAAATTATATTCTTTCTGTCAATAACAAAGCAATATATCTAAGAAGGTCGGGTAGATAGATGAAATTGTTCATTCCAGCCATTTCGGAGCAACTTTTCTCGCCGACCCTGAAAACTGTGTTTCCAGAATAATGAGTTTAAAGTTTTGGGAGCCAATTACACCCAGTTAAAAAATCTTGCATATACGCTTTCATCTCTGTAACTAGATTAGCATAAAATTTTCGCAATATATTCTTAAATATGCAAATAAAAAATCGATTTTTTTGAAATTCGCAAGCGGATATGTTCCCTTAACTATACCACCCTAATAACGAAAAATTCAGCTTGACGATAAGGTGAAATATCCAGGATTTAGCCAATCAATCTCATTTTCGAGGAAGCCAAATGTTGAGAAAAAGAAGGTTTGGAAAGCGTTAGCTGTCTAATACTGGTGCAGGAGAGTCTTCAAAACGAGTTATGGTCTGAGTTATGCGATCGGTCGATATTAGAAAATAACTGTCAACTCTTTCTCGGCATTTGGCTTCCATGAAAATGACATTGATTTGATAAATTTGGGCAGTTTTTTCTCTATCAACATCTTCGCGAAAAGTGCGAAAATTAAACCAGTAGATATCAAATGCCACAGTAAGGAATAGTTTGTCTCAATTTTCTGATTGGATAGGAAGAATGGATAAAATTTTCTAGGTTGCTTATTTCTTCCACTCACATGAGTATTTTGGAATTTTAATTAGCAGATTTCCGTTTCAATAATTAAAGACTTCATTGGAATTCTCTAATTGCAATTCTCGAGTGGGGAAAGAGTCTTAAAGTCTAATACAACAAAGCATAGTTCTGAGAAATCTTGTTTGAGTGCTTCGCAGGCTTACTGACAATATAATTTAAAGATATATTAAATGATGCGAGTACTAAAAATAGACTCACCCATGAAAATTTCAAATGTAGCCATTAACACATCAAACTGCTCTACTGAAAGTCGTCAAATAAAATAATGTAAGGTCACATGTATATATTTATAATTAAACGCTTTCTACCTTCTCCATAAAATGACAACTAAACTAAGTAAGCACTCGCTACACATTTGCCAAAGAGTTTCATCTCATAACTTCGGTTCAATTTTGATTTGCTCGGCTTTTACTCCGCACTTACTACTTTCATGGCGCAAATTTACAACATGATTATTTAACAGTATATGCGCAAATGTGTAGAGTAACAGCTCAAATGGCAAATAGGCAGATATGAAAGTAGGCAACGCATCAAATTTATAGTCAATTTAGCAACGGAAAACATAAAACGCGCCATGCCTGGCAATCTGGCGTGGAAGCACACGGCGTATGAGTAATAATATCGCAAGTAGTGGAAGCATGTATGTGTGTGCGCGCATACGCTGTAAGCTTTTGAGCGTGTGGTTAAAGAATCGCTGGCAAATTACTCGTAAATTATGCCAACAATTTTGCGTTTCTCTACTTACACGCTAATAGCCATTGTCAATAGCTGTCAAGCTCTCCTACCATGCTGCGTTGTTTATGTATAAGTACATAAGAGTGTGTGTGTAGGTGTATTGCAACCTGTTAGGAAATTGTAAGTGACTAGATGCTAGAGAAAGTTTATTGGTATTAATGAAAATTAGTGAAAATATTTATAATAAAAAGTGATCCAAATAGAGATATCTTTTTCAACAGTATTAAAAAATTAGGGAGCCTCAAAATGAACCACTCCTTATAAATATTTACATATGTTCATATAGTCCCTCAATTTTTGAGATATCGAACTGAAACTTTGCAGTTATCCTTTTCTCACCTAAGTGCTGCTTATGTGTTGGAAAGACCGATATCGAATCATTATGGCATATAGCTGCCATACAAACTGATCGATCAGAATCAGGTTCTTGTATGGAAAACTTTTTCATATGAGGAGATATTTTCACGAAATTTTGTATTTGTTAATTTTTAAGACATCAATGCAATCTCTGAAGAAATTGTTGAGATCGGATGGCTATAGCATATAGCTGCCATACAAAATGAACGAAGAAAACTCTTGTAAGGACTCTTTGGTATTTTTGGAAGGCACTATAGCTTCAGTGTTGTTGTATAAAATATTTCTATAATATTTCTATGACCCTTTCCAACTGGGCGCCCTACCCCAAACACACACACACATCGTCGCCACATCTTATTTAAGTGACACGTCGAAGAAGACGTCTTGCAGCGCGCAAGTGTTACACTAATTCTCATTGTAATGAAATATATGTGAGTAAAGATAAAATTGCAAAACAAGGGGAAAAGAACATATAGCGCCAAAAAAAAATTAAAAAAGAGAAAAATGCTTAAATAAATATAAACGAGCTTTCACCCCCACTACTATATTTCAGCGGCGCTGCTGCGCGCTTATGTGGTATTTTTATGCGCCATTATATATTTCACACACACACATACATGCAGTGAATAACTGTAATGATGTTGCAAGCGTGTGTTTGTGGCTGTCAAAAGCACGCACACACACGCGCATTTTTTTTAACAAAGTGAGTAAGGATGTGGCAGGCGTGGTGCGCATTAACACTGTTTTGACAGCTTCAATTCCAGCTGCACCCCCAACACACACACATACACTCACACACTTGCAGCAGCCACACAACATTTTCACTTTATCTCATTTCATATTATTTTTGATGTAATTTTTCATATCATCTCTCACATGGTGACCCGCAAGATGCTCTCACACGCACACCGCAAAAGCATCGTAAGCAGCGTTAAAGGTGTGTATGTGTGTGTATAAGCCACATGCCGCCTGCCACCACACATCACATCACATATGTGCGCACTTTTTAGCTGTCAGCCAGCGCATATGCCGTTGTGATTGTGTCTGTGTGTGTGCGTTATTAAATTTTATTTTTCTCAACTCAGTGCACAACAACGGCTCCTAAAATACCTTGACTGTTGTTTGTTGCAAGCATCTTTTAACCTGTCTGTACAGAAAAGAGGCCAGGCTCATGTGAAACGTGTTCGCTGAATATTAAATTTGTGCGAAAATACACTTTAGAGGGGTATAAATATGACTATGTGTTGTTGTATAAATATGTGTTAGTATATGTGTGCGCTTATGGGCATATGTATTTGTTGTAGTATGTGTTAAATTTAGATAAGACATGTGAATATGCTGCAATTCTGTACGCACGTGTGGCGCTTAATGGTTTGCTTGAAGCTGCCACGCAGGCTAAAATAATAATTTAAGTATATATTTGGCGTACGAAGGCGTAGATTTTATTTGTAGGAAGATATGTAAGAAGACGTCTTGTTTAACATTATTTTTAGAAGTAAAAAAATTGCTTGAAGAACTTGCTTCGCTCACTTTAAACCGTATTATTACAAATTATGCTTCAAGGACAAACCTAATGTGAAATGAAAAAAATCGATTTTTTATGTTTCAAATTTTCTTTAGAAATTAAGCGAAAGCAACACATCCGATCAATATCAAAATTTTGACTTTAGACCTTATCATTAGGACACACCTAATGCCAAATAAAACAATAATTCGTTTTTTTATTTAAAATTTTCTTGAGCGATTACTCGAAAGCAACTGATTCGATCAGTATCAAAATTTTTACTTTATACTTTAGTATTACCAACTATGCTTTAAGGGTACACCTAATGTGAAATTAGAAAACATAATTATTTGTTATAATGAGTTATCTTTGGAGATCATTCGAAAGCAACTGATTCGATCAGTATCAAAATTTTCCTTTTAGATCTTAATATGAGGACTGCCCTAATGTGAAATTAAAAAACATATTTTTTTTATATTTCAAATTTTCATGAGAGATTATTAGAAACCTACCAATATCAAAATTTTCATTTCAGATCTTAATATGCGGACTGCCCTAATGTGAAATAAAAAAATCGATTTTTTTGTATTTCGCATTTTCTTGAGAGATTACTCGAAAGCAACTGATTCGATCAATATCAAAATTTTCCCTTTAGATCTTAATATGAGGACTGCCCTAATGTGAAATAAAAAAAATCGATTTTTTTGTATTTCACATTTTCTTGAGAGATTACTCGAAAGCAACTGATTCGATCAATATCAAAATTTTCTCTTTAGATCTTAATAAGAGGACTGCCCTAATGCGATATAAAAAAAAAAAAATTTATATTTCAATTTTTCTTGAGAGATTATTCGAAACCAACCGATTCGATCAATATCAAAATTTTCCTTTTAGATCTTAATATGAGGACTGCCCTAATATGAAATAAAAAAATCGATTTTTTCTTATATTTCACATTTTCTTCAGAGATTACTCGAAAGCAACTGATTCGATCAATATCAAAATTTTCAAGTTAAACTTTTTTATTAGGACACACCTAATGTGAAATTAAAAAAACAAATTAATCTTTTCATATCTCAAATTTTTTTGAGGGATTACTCGAAAACAAATGAGTCGATCATTACCAAATTTTACTATTTATTCTATATATAATTCTCCATACATTTCCCAGTTTTTGATCTGATCAAAAATCGAATTTTGGCAAGCCAAACATGATCAAAATTTTATGTAAAACTCAACATGATTTTAAATTAATTCAAATATTTGTTTTCCGTCTGTAAGTCATCATACGGGCAACATATTCTATTAGAAGTTCTTTTAGGTTTCATTCACAGGAAGACTTTTATGTCGGAAATCGCATATTCTTCGAACATTTTTTTATTTTTCTTCAAACTTTCACCGTGTATTCTTTGAATATGTAAATATACCCTCTGCACCCTTGAAATTCTTGACCTTCCTTTATTTCCACGGTTTTTGCATGCTTCTACACATCATTTTCTGAATTCAATGAGAACAAGTAACAATATTTTTGTAACACTGTACTACATAGAGTCCCAAAAGCTAAAGACAGCCATACTTTTTATTACATTTTTGAAACTATTCTCAAAACTAATTTTCACGGAAATTTATTTGTCATCAATTCACAACAGCAATTTTTCGAATTTAAATACAATTTTTTTTGAGATTTTTTAAAATTTCAACATACTAATTTTTTCAATTGCTGAATTTATTTATAAAATACCCAAACATGTCTACAAGATTTAATAATTTCCAAAAATTAATAAAAAAAATATTTAAAATTTTATTATATTATTAAATTCTTCAAGTGTAGCGTCGTTCCGAAAAAATTATATTTTTTTTTAAATTCGAAATAAAAACTTCAACACATTCCCTCAAAGGCATGAGCCAAAATCAATCTCTTTAAATATTAATTTTTCATTAAGCACGAAATTTATTGTCGTGCTGCATTTAAAACAAGCCCATTGGCGTCTAAAATGAAAATACATTGGACGTGCGGGGCGTATGCGCAACTTAACAACCGTGCATGGCAAAACAATGTAGCACACATCAACACACACACATGCATAACGGTTATCAACCACACAACAAAACTGTTCAACACAGGCTGACAGCGACACCAGCGCTTTGTTTTGCAGACCTTTGCCACCACATATGTGGCATGTTGTTGTTGCATTTGTCATTTAATTCATTTAAAATTTAAACGAGCCGCTGACGCATCGCTGCTTTTACCAAATTAAAATTTGATGACAGGCAACGCTTCAAAATTCCAGCAAGGGTAATATTATAATGCACACACACATGCACATATATGTATGTACATACACATGCATATTCAGTATATGTACATGCGAGCACGTGTCGATTAATGAAAGCGTCATACAAGCAGACAAATTGATATATGTGCATACATATACTTGTATACATCTAGTTGAATATGCGCATTGCCACACATGCATCATATATGCGCATATTTATACATACATATATATATATATATATATATATATATAATAACACACACATCCGCAGCTGCTATGCGGCTGTCATTAACAATTCATCTGTCATCGGAGAGCCAGCCACGCCAACTGTGCCGTTGTCACCGCTGCCCTCACCATTTTTGCCTGCCACCTGTCCAAATAAATAATTAACAGCATAAAAATGAGCATTCGTTAACTTTTGAGCTTCCTGCCACATTCGGCGCGCCTCCACCCCACTGTATGCCATGCTCGCCGCTGAGCCGGTCAATAATTCATAGTTGAGCATTAATACTTTTCATGTTTTTGTTACGTTCATATGAATGTGTATGTATGTATTACACTTCATTTCCAATACATACACACACATTTCTACTCATACATATGTACATACATACAAAGGTTGTTAATAATACCCGCGTGTACGTTATTTATGCCTGTGTACCGTTATTTAAGCTATTTATATGCTGCAGCGTGTCCATAATTTTTTACTGACAAGCTATGCGCCTAATAATAGGCTAATAATATATGGCAGCATTAAGTGGAATGTGTTATAGCGGTTGTTTCTTTCTAATACCCGTTAGCATGTGTTGCATTTTGCAACTTTACGCTAGTAATTTAATGAATTTATAAACTCAAGAGTGAGCCAAAATAATAAATATTGTTAGATATGTGAGGAAGTGGGTTCAGTATTTTTTTATGATAATAAAAAAGTTCTAATAAAAGCGTAATAAAGCATAACGAAGCTGATATTCATTCAGATATAATTGTTTTAACATGATTTCGGCCTTCGAAAATTAAACTGATCGGATGGATCATCTGAGCCGTATTCGCGGACACCATTTGAAAGAGATTTAACACAATTTACATTTTTTTTAATTTTCAATCCCCAGTAAAGAAGTATGGATTGGTGGTACTGCGATCGAAAGTTCCAATGGCGAAATCTACATATTCACAGTCAAATCAAAGGGTGAATTACAACAGGCGCGGGCTTATTCTATAGAAAGGCTGCATACCCTTCAGCTCCTTCAAAGGCTGTTTGAAGCAATGGACCCTAGAGGAATACATAAGGCCTTGGAAGACTAACAACCCAGTGCATACCACGAAATTTATTATGGACTGACCAAAAAGCCTTTACTTCTAAACTTAAGAAACAAGTCCTCTGACTTGCTTAATAATATTTAACTTGGTACCCGACCTGAGCCTAAGTCTGGCCTCCTGCGATCTGGCGCAGCTAACCAAACAAACATTTATTTTCTCACAAAGGAAATGTCGTTGGCCGTTTGTTAATAAAAACTGCTAGAAGTATTTAAAAAAAGAATAATGCCGGTTAAGTAAAATCCCTTCAGTAAAATAACTTCTAAAGTATCTTGGTAAAACGCACAGATTTTCTAAGAAGTTTCTGTAAAATTAAAAAATTTTTGCCTGCATTCTGGAGCATTATGATAGAGTGTTCCTGATAGCAAACCCCTCGACCAATCTTCACCACAAGCTTTGACCCATGCCTATCGCCGTTGCATGCCAAGATTTTGGCTGCCAAGCGGCGGTCTGCTTTCAGCTTCCTAGCTAGTGCTGACTTGCTTCTGTCCCCTGTAGTGCCTTTCATAATTCAAGCGGCGATTCCTTTGCTAGTGCTGGCGATTCCGCCGCGTTTAAAGACTCTTACCATTTCTGATGAGTGTCCCCCATTATACTCAGGTGTCAGAATGCTTCAACCACCAGCCCAGGATTCTACCAAATCTTATAGAGATAATCCTACCCAAAATCCAGTTTCAAAAGTCGTTCATGGTGTAAGGCCGTGAAGGCTGTAGGTTATTTAACGTAACCTAGGATGCACTAACTTGGAGGCAACCTGCACTACATTCCAATCTGCTTATCAAGAAAGTATTTAAAGTAAAATAAACGAACAAAATACTCAAAATTATCTGAGTGTCCGGACAGCCGCTTGTGGCTAAATCGACTCTAACTGCCGGACAGATCCTTTCTTCGGCATTTTCTAATAAGTGTTACTTCGTAACAACGTTAACAAACGCTATTCAGGCTATAAAAATCAATAATTTGTTATTATTGGATAATTTTTTTTTTTTTTAAATTCAAAATTTCGCAAACACTCAAATGATAATATTAAAGCAGAGCGCTAATAATAATATATTCTTCCAACATATTATTAAAAATGCTTGCTTAAAGTCAATATAAAGCATAAATACACTTATAAAATCTTTAAAAGTACTTAAAGCAGGAACATTTGCAGCTGCTCTGTTCTGCTAATACTAGTAATAAAATAAATCTGTCGAAATCAGCTAAAAGCATTATAAATTCTATGAACACCAACAGGCGCTCCTCTTCAACCAAATGTGGGGCCGCAGCAGTGGAGGATAATCGAGAAAAATATAGCAAAAAGTGTTTGAAATCAAGGCAGTTTCCTAACACATACACTCAAGCGCACACTTTTGCATGTTCACACACACACATGTACATTTGTGTTTGGCATTATTACTTTTGAATTTTATACAATTTCGCCCAACATTTATTGAACACACCAAACTGCTGGCGAATTTCGATCCCAACAACAAAAAAAAAAAATAAAAACAACAAAAAGCCTCTAATGCCAACATTATCTACTTTAAATGTTGCTTCAATTTTGTGCTGCCTTTTCGCCGCAAAAGCTCACCCGTATATTTAGACCCACACTCACAGCGCCTCCCAACGCCTGCCCGCCCGCCTTAATCGGGGTGGAATATATAAAAAGCCATTCAATATCCTGTGCAGCGGCAAAGGAAAAACAATTAACAAGCCGGCAGACAGCTACACAGCTTTCTACTTCAATGCACACACACACACACACACATGCACATACGCACAAACACATTTGATTGGGCACACGCATATGGATTAAATGGAAATTGAATAGTTAGAGCATGTGGCACTTACACCGAAAACCGTTGCTCGTAGGGCACACATATATTAAAAACACTTACATGTGTATGAGCATGTATTTGTGTATGTGACTCTTACTGTATTTGAATGTGTGGTCATTACCCATACAGGCGGCAACTCTCGGAAAATGCCAACAATAACACAATTCGCAGCACTTCAGCGCGCACGTGTATGTGTGTGTGTGTGTGATTTCCACACCTAAAACCTAAATCCATACGTGCAACAAGACAAATGCTGGCTAGCATAGGGCGCCACATCCCGTACACGTACCGAATAGAATCTATTTGCATATGCATATGTGTGAGTGTATATGTGTGTGTGCGGTTTAAAATTTTCAGTGGCACGTTTGTATGGCATTCATTCGACTAACGATGAATATGTGTTTACTGCTGGTTATAATGGATTCGTGTGGGCTCTCAAACCCGCAGACACACACATTCACACATACATATGCACATACTCACAGCAGCGCACAGGCCCATAGTAAAACTGGAATATTTAAATCAAAATCAAATTGGGTGAAATGAGTAATATGTACGTGCAACAGCACACAACAGCTCACTGACTGCGCACACACACACATACACAGCCACTCATGTGGCCTTTGTATAACTGTGCTGTAAAGGGAAAAAAAATTAAAACGGATAAAATCTAAGTGCAAGCATATAAAACGAATCCATTCATCAAATATGGACGTGCCTGTAGCGGGCGAGCCACCAGTTTGCGTGTTTCTGTACACACACGCACACACACAATTTTAGTGCAAATATTTGGCGTATGAAACCGAAGATGCACTCGCATTTGCTTTTTGATTTCTAAGCGAGCGCAAAGCAGCGTCGCCGCTCAAATATTCTATTAACTCATTGATGGGCGTGTAACGGCATTAGTGCCCGCGTCTGTGTGTGTGTGTGTGTGTGCCGGAATTTCGAACTCAACTTTTAAGCAAATATTAAATAATGCAGCCATATCAGCAGCTCTTTTTGTGCAGCTACTTTTCAACGCTTTTTTCAGCTTAAAGTTGCAGCCACTTGTCACCCTGCTGTTGTTGTTTTCGTTGTTCACATTTATTTGCCATAACTTTAATAACAATTGCATATGATATCGCCTACATACATGCATATATGCATTTATTTGGCTGTTAATCTACATATATTACACGGCATAAACTTGCGCGCGCAAAACACTCAGCGAATATATGAATAAAGGCGAGCAAAATCGAGCGAAGTATAAAAAAGTTATTTAATTTCCGCCACAGAGCGCTTCCGCCAAAATATTGCGGCTAAAATCCAACCAAAAAACCACGCGCTCGCACCGAAAAACCGGAAGGCGGCCGAAAAAAATGTTTTTCATAAAACTTTGCGCGTTTTATATATACATACTGTATATATACATGTATATACATGTCTACTTTCATTCGTACGCTGTGTTTTTTGTATGTATATGTATGCATACAGTCACATACATTTATATATATATAAATATAAATATGTAAGGTTACCCCATAAATGATAAGCTTCATTTTTGTAAGCAAAGCTAGTCTCAAAAGAAGTTAGCGCCTAGAGGTATGCTACATTTTTTACGATTAAACGATTTAAGGAGGATTCGGTTGAGAAAAAATTAATTTGAGCTGCCATTTCGTAAAGGTATTTATTAAAGAAACCGGGTTTTCCAATAGGGTTGTTTCGATTGCTCACTGCTGCTTTGATCATTTATAATATGTCATGGTGTGTTTTTTTTGTATTCAGTAATGTTTATTACTTCATCATGGATAGATAGAACGCATTTTTTAGGCTATAGTTTTTAAAGACTGTTCTTTGGTTGTAAATACCCGTAAAAGTAGGAAAAATTTCAATCACACTCAACTTCTCATATGGAAAACTCTGCTTGAGAGGTTTGACATTTATCTGTATATATATCAATCTGTTAGAAAAGTTATAAACAAAGTAAATCTCATCCAAAAGACAACCGAAAGAAAGTTAATTTTATTAAAATTTTTTTTTCAAAATTTTTTTTTCAAAATTTTTTTTTTCGAAAATTTTTTTCAAATATTTCTTTCAACCCTAAATTTAATGTTCTAAAAAGAAAGTTAATTTTATTAAAACTATTATTTTTTTTCGAAAGTTTTTTTTGAAATATTTCCTTCAACCCTAAATTTAATGTTCTAAAATGAAAGTTAATTTTATTAAAAAAAATTTTTTTTTTTGACAAATTTTTTTCAAATATTTCTTTCACCCTAAATTTAGCCGTCAAAATGTTGATTAATCAATTTAGATTACGAAAGTTATCAAATCTTTTTAAAAATAATATAAATTTTTCCCAAACTCATGTTGAACAAGCTTTCTCGCTCACTGGGTATACCTGTGGCTTATGCGCTTCATAAATATATAAGTTATCCGCCGCCGCTACAACGCATACATTAATAATCATGAAATTTCATGAAGAATTTCCTTCCTTCCGGTGACAATGGAGCGCTGTTTTTGAAGCGGCGCTTAACGCACAAAACTTTATCCGTGGAGAGTTTGAGTGAAAAAGCCTATATGAGCACACACAAATGCATACATGCATGAGCTGTATTGTATGCATGTATTGTTTGCATAAATAAATAAAGCGAGCATGTATTATGCACACACGCTTACTTATACACCGAACGCGCCAACACTTAGCGCCGAAATTATGGAATTTATAATAAAGCTGGCAGTTTTCCGACTCAAACAAACGCTCGCCAAGAACACACACACACATAAAAACATTCGTGAATATTTGCACATACTAGCGCATGGCAATAGATCTATCTCCCTTTATACCAAAGCGCTCCATTTTGCTGCAGCGAGGCATAATAGGCAGCGGGGGGATAGTTTTCAGTGCGATTTACCGTTTTGCAGCAAGTTGAGTGCAGGTGTATGGAGGAGACATAAAAACAATAAAGGTGCGCTGAATAACTTTAATGTGTCTGTAGTGGATGGCTGCGAAAGGGGCATATAAACACACACACACACATGCACACATACGCCACATACATATATCACAATGGTGTTGCAAGTATGTACCTTACTCTAGCACCTGACTCCGCGCTATCGAGCACACGTGCGTCGGCCAGTGTCCCCTCTGGCATATGCTCCAGCGCTGCCAGCCGAAAGCTGCAGGCTATACGACATAGTCACCCATTCATGAGTATTAATACATTGAGAATTCCGGTGTTTTTATTAAGAAAAAATATGGCGCTTAAAAAAATTGAGCTTAAAATCGTTGCGAACGCATATACTCGTATGGTAAGCCTCATGGCTATGCAGGTCTAGCTGTGTCTGGCTGCTAAAGCCTCGTCTGCCCGTCTGCCTGCCGACTTATGCCATAGTCCTTTCGCATGCATTGCATTGTGTATTCATATGCATAAGAAGCACATACGAGGCAATGAATGCGTCGTGCCTGTCTGTCTGTCTGGTCGCACAAATATTATATTTCCACCTGCATCCGTCTGCCGGTCTGCATATACCACAATTTTGCCTGCATACCATTTTTATTTGCGGATTGTTCAGTTTCACAGCGCCAATTTATTGTTGTTTTCTGCATTTATGTATACACTTAATATTTATGGACGTTGCCAACGTATCTTAGGGATTTTACAGTTCATTGGAACTTTCAGTTCGGGGCCTAAGTGGCTTTGACATGAGTACCCGCATTTAAAACAGTAAATCACTTTTATGGAAATTTTAGTAAAAAGTTATGTTTAAATGTCCGAAACATAATTTCTTAAAATATAGTTTTTTCTGAAAATAAAATACAAATTTTGAATGGGAAAATAAAAAAAATATATTCAGAGTATTGACCATTGCCTTTAATACATTTTGAACGCCTTTCTGCCAATTTGTGGATTCCATGCCAATATAAATGTCCCTCTTTTCCAACAAACCAATCAGATAGCCAACTTTCTACTTTCGTGTAGGACTCGAAGTGCTGCTCAGCCAATACGTGTCCCAATAGATGAAAAAAGAATGATAATCGGAGGGGCCAAGTATGCTGAACACGATGGGTATTATCTGATCCCACCAAACACAGAGCATGACCTTCTTACCGAATCGATCTGTTTTTGCCGCCGATGTTGAGTGTTATTGTTATTCTACTCTATAAGAGTATAAGTCCGTACAAAGTTTCTAAATAACGATTTAGTCCAGATATTTTATTGCCGACTTATATAATCAAATGTTGCCCACCTTTAGGCTCGTTGATTGGTAATTTAGCCCAGTCATAAACCTCTTTATTATTAAATGACGGAAAAATTAATATGTGAAAATTCATATCTGTTACAGGATAAAGTTCAGCAAATTAAAACGAAATTCGGTAAAACTGGAATATTTTCATAGAAATTCAGAATAATTTCGAATAATGCTGAATCTAGAAATAAAGAGGGTAATTCTAGAAAAATTTAATATTTTTCGGACGTTTGCGGAATAATTACGGAAATATTCGACATTTCTAAAGAATTTCGGAGAATACTCTCCAAACCAGTTCGGAGCGATTTCGGATCAATTTAGGAAAAAAAATTTGCAGGAATTCAACTTGTTGTCTCAGAGCTTCAGAGTATTCTAGGAAATATTAGTTGAGTTTTCGGAGAAATTCGGATTGTTTCCGAAAAATTTTAAAAATTCGAGCACTTATGTAAATGAAAATTTGAGAAAGTTTTCGGAAAAATATCGGAGTAATTACGGATATCTATAGTACTTCTGTGAATGTTGAATGTTGAAAATTTTTAATATTTTTTTGGAGACTTTACGAGTATTTTTGAGACTTTGGTGTGTCTTCAAAAAAATTTTCGGACAGATTCAGTATTCTTTTAGAGAACTTCGGAGTGTTTCCGAATTTTTTCGAAATTCGAACACTTCTCTGAATGTGAAAGAAAATTTAGGAATGCTTTCGGAGAGTTTCGGAGTAATTACTGTAAACAAGAATATTTCCGCCCACTCCGAAAAAAAATTAAATATCTTTCCTGAGATTTTACGAGCATTTTCGCAGAAATTCAGAATGTTTCTGCAGAGTATTTTCGGAAGAATTCGGTGTGTTTTCAGAACAGTTCAGTTTAATTTCGGAAAAACTCAGTTGCGGAATAATTACTGAAAACAAGAGTATTTTCGACAATTTTGAAAATATATTTGAGAAATCTTATAAATTTTTTGGAAAGTTCACCAGTATTTTCGGAGAAATTCGGAATGTTTGATAACGTCACAGAGTATTTTTAGGAGAATTCGGGTATTATCAAAAGAATTCGGTTTAATTTTGGAAGAATTCGGTGTGTTGTCAAAAGAATTCGGAGTAGCTTATAAAAAACTCAGACTCACTTTGATGAACTTTATACGTCGAGGAATTGCGAAGTAACAGCCAATACCGTCTTTTTTTATAGATATGGAGATGTCAGAAACAACAACAAATTCCAAGCTCTTGACTGAAATATGAATGGTTTCGTTCACATATTCTTTATTTAAAGAAACCTGATACGCCTTTGTTATATTTAAGTAAATGTTTTCTTGAAAACATTCGCACATAAATTTTATGAAATTATCTAAAAATGTTCTCCCTTTCTTTTCATTTCAGATTAAAAGCGTGAGTGCAAATTTGCAATTGAAATAAAATTATAAAACTGTTAAGCACTCAACCGTAACGACGCTGACTGGTGAGTACACTTCTCCTAAGATTTTACCATTTCAAAAGGAAATGTCTGCTTTCAACAATGCAACTCACTTTATTGCCTATAAAATATTCAGTTGCAAGTGCCGCTAGCTATCTTAATACATATGTAAATATATGTTTTTTCTGCACTTTCTACATCGCCCAGACAGACAAAGTATGAGTGCACATTAAAATGCATTATACAAATACAAGCGCAGAATAAAAACACTCACACTCAGCGAACAAATGACTTTGCTTGCATAATTTCAGCAATTGTTTGCGTTACTTCATGCGGCTGCAGCTGCGTCAACGCTGGCAGTTTGCCGTATTACATAATGAAAGAAATGCAAACAATCGCCTCTGTGTATGTGTGTAATTATGCTTTTATGCTTAACAATGTAAGTACAACCAGTTTGCCTGCAGCCGAGCGAGCGCGCAGTGCATTTGAGTATTTGCATTCGTGCTAATGAAATTACCATTTCGCGGCATTTGTCGCCCACAATGCGCGCACAATTATCAGCGTCAACAAAAGTCATTCATTGCCCTCCCACCACCCGCCACACTTGCAATTTGTTAGCTTCGGTGTGTGTGTGTGGAGGCGTGCTGCATGCCACACAACTGCATTACACTTGTTTTCCACCAACGCGACACTCATCAGCAAACGCGCACTTTTCATAAACACTGTAACTGCACAGTGGCCTCATCTCAGACCAGCTGCCGCTGCTGCCTGCACTACACGCTGTAGCTGTTGGTAAACGTGTTAATGAAATAGACTCCATCAGCTGCGGTGCACTGTCAAGTGCTTACATAGAAATTAAGTGACACTTGCCGCTGCGCGCTCAACTTTTTCACTCCCTCAGCACTTTGGAGGCGTTCTCATTAGCGCAGAATTATGGAGTAGCAGTTTTATTGGTTATAAAGGGCGGAAAAATATGCTACTCAGACTAATTTGGTTAATAAAAATAAAAGGGTTCGCAGCGTGAAAGAATGCGAAAATATGCTTAAAGTAAATGGTTGGATAGCTGAAAGGCACGTTAAGGCGGAATTATGCTTATTAACTTGTTTAATATGGCTCGTTAATGCTTGGAACTTTTGCTTTAATATTTCTTTAATATACATATCTTATGCTCTTGTAATACCAGGTAGTGGTGAGGTTAGTCTAAGTAATTTCTCAATAGTTTCAACTTTAGTCTGCCTAAATCGAATTAACGAAAAATAATATTGAAAACCGAGACTCTATAAGCTCACAATAAACATATAATACATACTTTTAAGGAACATGAATTTTAAATAAAATTTTGAAAAAGCACAACGGAAATATTTTTCCATTGAAAAAGTTTAAGATGAGCATTATTTCGGATATTTGATCAAAAGCCTATATGCTATAGAATAATAGATAAATACTCAGCACACCAGTTTATTAAAAAATTTACGCCGAGAATTTAGAAACTTAAGACTCAACAAAAACGTCAGGAATTTTAAAAAAATTTTCGAAATGTTATTTTTTAATTGTTCTGAAAGTTTCTCTGATTTTTAGAAAGAGTTCTGAAAACAAATGGAAGTCGCTGAGGGCCAAATCTGGTGAATACGGTGAATGTGAATGTTCCAACAATGCAAAAAAACCGCATACATAGATAGGATTTCCATCCACCAATCATCAATTAATTGCAACTAAATCGATCCATATAAAAAGTGAGTCACTTATAAGAACGTCACCGGTGTTGAAGTTCAGAAAGGTTCAGAATGGCTACTATTTATGAGCTGCTCCTCTACGATAAAATTATTAATTCGGACTTGTTCTGTCAATATTGTGTCATCTGAAGGAAGCAATCACCCAAAATAAACCAACCAGATTCGTCAGAAGATTTTCTTAAATATTGACTTTATGGTCCGAACCTCACGCCAAGTAATTACTACCTGCTGCTGTATACAGCAAATGATTTGGTAGTGAAAAATTCATCTCAGGGGAAGCTGTGAATATCCAGAATCCCAGATTAGTGCTAATAGGAATAAGGGTTTTTAGAGAATGTCATTAAGTTAACTGTCATGAAGTTGCTTTCAAAATTGCAGGGAGTAAGCGAACACAATGGTGTATATTTATTCTGACTATGCTTAATAAAACCTTCAATTTAATGCACAAAGAATGAATTTCTTTTTACTAAAGTTATCAATGGCACTACTTAGCCTGTGTTTGGCTTGTGAGCCTACACGTAGTTCTAAAATTAAATTTTCTAAGAGTCTCTTATATAGCATGCCTTCTGATGAAGAACCTAACGGGCACTCTTCAATCGCAAATAGATACACTATTAGACACATGAATCTAAAAATACTTATTTCTAAACAAAGAAGAAACTTTCTCTCTTTCCAAACATTGGAAATGTAAATGTTGATGTAATAGAAAGATTCACTGACGCTGTTAGAAGAATAACGTGCATAAATAGTAAATTCATGGAATTTAAATATGTATATATCTGCGAGATACATTTTCCAAAGGTATATTCTTTTATGCATATCCATATCATTTATGCAAGCAGCACAAATTGCAACTAACTTTTCTACTCTTTCAATGCTCTACATTATATCTGCCAAAAAAGGAAGCATCTCGTAAAATTTTAGAAAACTCATAACAATAAAATTGAAGTTACTAAAAGAGAGTCGAAAAGAAAGTTTCGTTTAGCTAACAGCTATTATCATATGAAAATGGTTATGAGTTGCCAGCTGCTAAGCGCAAACATAAATAAACAAACATACACAAGTGCAAAGGCAACCAAAAAGTATAGCCAAACTTATGCATACATATATATATATATATATATAAATTTGGTTGTGTATAAAACTACTGTGCCTTCATAAAATAACTCACATTTAATATGGACAAATGCAAACATGTCTTACGCCACTAAAGTGCTGCGAGTGTAGCATACTTTCAAGCGCACTACCTTTGTATGCACGTAAGAAGGCAAGACGCTGCAAACAAATGACACTTACATACTTGAATGGTTGTCAAAATACACACACACACACACTATGAATATTTATTTTGTATGAAAAGTGTATTGCTACGTGTGTCAACTAAGACAAACGACGACAGCGGCGACAGGAGCAAATACGCTTAACACAGGCGTATTGTCCTCACACAGAGTGTAGAGGAAGAAGGGACAGCATTGTATGCTTATATAAACAAATTTCTCTAATGTTTTTGTCAAAGTACAAGTTAACACACATAAATGTATATTAAATATTTACATACATGCACACTCTAATGTGTGTGTGTGTCTGTGTGGCGCACCTTGTGTGCCTTGGTATTTATCATGCACTTAAACACATTTATCAGCAACTTTAGCAGCAGAGTCATTTTAGCCGAACGAGAATTCGCTCAATCCCCAAAACGCCGCTGGACTTCAAACGCTCCAGCGCAGGTGTATATGTGTGCGAGTGTGAGTGTATGTGGGTAAATAAACTCATGCACGCACAACAAAAAACTTGTGGAAACAGGAAGCGCACATTTATTTTTATGCTCACATTATTTATCTACTCAACTTCACGGGCATATGCGTGCACTTACGAAACTTCATTTATATTCTTCGCTTTTTAGTTGATTCTCGCTGGTTTTTTGTGCGTCTTTGTGCGCACACTTAACTTGAAGAGTAAGCTGGAAACTTCATAACTGCCATGTGATGTTGACAATGACGGCCTGGCACGAAATCGACATTTATGAGAACGCCAGCGTCTGTGTGCATAAGGCCCGGCATGGCAATTGGAATGCTTTTAGCGCCGAATTTTTTTTATGTGTGTGCCAAGTGAGCTTTCACGGCGTTTAGCTGTGCGCTTAAATGAATTTCATATGAATTTTTTTGCACTTCATTTTTGTGCTTAAAGAGATTTGAGTATAGGCTGCCTAAGGCATCTCTCTAAAAATGTATGTGAAGATATATTATGTATGTCGTGCCATCTTTTTATCTAACATTTTTCGAAGTTTCAAGCAATTAAGTGCTTTTATGCACATTTTCTAAAATTTCTTGCAATCCCAGCACGTTTTTGCTTTAACCACATCGAATTATTGCACAAAAGTGGTATGAGCAGCCGCCTAAGTGTCCGAAATTAATTTAAAGTGCTGAGTAAACTCTCATAAAGTTGCATCTCTGGTAGTATAGAGTACAAAGTTTGAATATTAAGAAAAAATATGTTCACCAACGACTTTTAGTCTTTCTTTCATAATGCTTTAGTTTATGCCATTAAAACATTTAAAATTGTATTCTCTAAGCATGACATATGCGACGGTTACTAAAAGTTTTCAACGATACTATATATTTTATTCATTTTTGTACGTTTTGGAATAAATACAGTACAATTTGAAATTTTTGAAGTAATTCGGAATGTTTTCGGAGAACCTTTTCTTTCGTTGTTTTATATAATTATATTTATATTCAAAGCCATATAGTAACAACTTAAGAATTTGTAAATTTTGGGATATTTTGTCTTTTCGGAGTTATTCCGAATTTTCGGAGTAATCCCAAATTTTTTACCAAAACTTAAAAATAAAATTAAAGTGCCGAGTGTTTTCTCAGTTTTCCCTCATAAAACTGAGCTTCGACTATAATATAGAATACGAAGCTTGATTAAGTATTAAAACATCATTTTCACCGCCGACTTTTGATACTTTCTCATATTTTTTTAGATTATTCCATTATAATACGTAAAATAATCTATGCCATCTAAGCATGTTATTCTCAGCGGTTACTAAGTTTTCAACATTAGTGTATATTATTTCCAATTTTTGAATGTTTTTGAATAAAGAGAGAGATATTTAAAATTTTCGGAGTGGTTCAGAATGTTTTCGTAGCACTTATCTTCTCATTATTTATTATAATTACGCGTATATTTCACGCCACATATTTTGATTTTTCGGAATGAATCCGAATTTTCGGAGTAACTGTATTTTTCCAATTTTTTGCACTACGATGTATAAATGCTTATTAAGTATTACGCACTTATTGTTATGCATCGTTATATCACCGGATATTACATTTTTTGTATTGTTTTGCGTATCAAATTGTGGCATAATAAACACTCAACAGTCACTCTAACACCCAAAAACCCAATTCAATCTACAAATCGACACTTATGCATCGAGCTTTTCGTCAAAACTTAACTGAATCACATAAAGCCACTTAAAAAATGATAAGTGTATTCTTTCTAACTGACCACCACTCAAGTGTGAGTTTCCCAGACCCTCCATATGTTGTAGTCACTCACCCACACATATGCACACTCCCCGGGGCAGTCAAATGTCAGCACACTTCACACACTTTGTTTTGCTAGTTCTCGTATTTATGTTTCTATCACTTTGTGTTTTGTTTATTTACGCATAAGTTTATTTGCCTTTTATTATATGTGAACAAAGTCAAGTGTCCTTATTTTTTACTATTAAGAATGTATTTATTATTGCGCTTTGTCGCAACGATATTCTTTTCACTCACCAACTTTCACTTTGTTGCTTGCTCGTTTTATTTTTGTTATTGTTTTTGTTTTTTTTATTTCACATTACATGCAGTTAACCCCTTTTTTGTGCGTTGCTCAGCACTTTTTCCCACTTCTAGTGACATAATTCAGATTTGCAGATAATAAAAATCTTTATTGTTGTCACATTATTGTGACATACTGTACTTAGAAAGGGACAACTGAGCAAAAGCAACAAAATGAACACATATGCACGCTTGTTAGTGTGTACTCGTATAAAGCATGTAGCAAGTTGTTGAAAAAATCATAAATCTACATATGTCGGTGAATCTGTGAGCAAGTGTGTGTACTGTCTAGAGCTCCCACTCCCGGAGTGTTTTCGAATTCCCGGGATTTCGGGATATCGAAATTTCATTTCCCGGGATTCCCGGGAAAACGGGAGAAAATAAAAATTGCTAATTATTGCTTATAAATTTAAAAAAATTAAATTAATTTTTTAATTCCAATCAGTTACATAGATTCAATTAAGTACGCCCATGTTCTTGGGTTCTTTATAATAAAAAAAATATTATTTAATAATAATTATTATTTCTTATAAATTGAAAAATTTATATAATTCAAATTGAAAAAAATATATATTTGGTATTATATATATATTATTTTGTCAAAAAACAAATAATAAAAATCACAGATCGATTTCTGTAGGAACTAATTTTGAATAGTATCTTAAAAATACAATCGCATCCATTGTTTCATCGTTTAAACTAGATCTGATTTTAGTGCAAATGCGGCCAGACACTGAAAAACAATGCTCGCTTTCGACACTAGTTGGTGGTATTGTCTTTAAAAAATTACAAGCAACCTCCAGATTGCTGCCAAGCCCGCCACCCCCAAGAAGTAAATTTATTTCCTTTGGTATCGCTTCCTCTACTGATAATGAGACATCTCTTTTTAAAACGCGAGATTCTTTGACAGTTTCTTGCAACCTTTCCTTCAACGTTTTTTTCTTTTCATTTTCGATTATTTTTAAATCGATTTCGCGATTCTCAACATCATTAGTATTGTACTTTTTGACAATTTCTACAATAAGCACGAGTGTAAGTTTGTAAAATGCAGCTGATCGTATGCTTGGCACATGCTACAGCTTGCCAATTAACAGCTGATCAAACCAATGCTGTAACTTTGATCAAACAGTGTTGTAAAGTACTAAATTCTTACTAATTGTTTTTTGGCAATGTTCATCTATTGTAAATACAACTTTGTTTATGAAAAAATAATAATTAACAGTGTTTAAAAAAAGGACAAAAATCCCGAATATCCCGGGAAATTAATTTTAAATCCCGGGAGGAGTTTTAAGTCCGGGATGCCGGGATTTCGGGAGCCCGGGAGCCCGGGAGTGGGAGCTCTAGTACTGTCACATCTACGTATGAATGCAAGAATGTATGTATGTGTTCGTGTATAAAAGTAAATAATTTGTGCTGGCCTCAGCTTGGTGCTCATAAGAAAACACATCTCTGCCGGCGTTGTGGCAAATGAGGGCGTCATTGGTGGCGTTGTGGTTGCTTTGGTAATGCCCCTCTAATGGCGTCGGAGCGTTCGGTTGAAATCTGTTTTGATTTATTATGCAACAGTAACACTGTATTTGTACAGCTTTATTTATTTTATTTCCTTTTAATTGTCAGCACACTCGAAAATGTGTCAAGGCATCAGCTGTTGATGCTTTTGTGGTGAAATTATATTTTTCTCGCTTTTATTCCATTTACTGCATCATTTTTGCTGGAAAATAATTAAATATTTTATTGTGGGGAAGATTTCCTTGAAGTTTTCGTCATTATTGGTTCTACTGCGGACTATAAAATTAATGCTTTACCAAGAAATGTTCCACCACCGAGAGCATGCTGACAAAAGTAGGGTATTCGTTTCTTAAAAATAGACAGTAATAGAAGATTGGAAGATGGCATCATCGTTCCCACGACAGTCGGGTCTAGGTAACTTGAGTGGGCACAGAATTTATCCGGACATAGGCTGTCAGATTTCTTCCGCTACAACAACAACAATATGAGCAGCTACCATTACAGTTATAGGAGAAGTTGGATGATGCTGACCTCTTTCGTTTAGTGGTGAAAGTAAAAAAAAAATATATTTTTGATTGATAACTAAAATAAATTGTTTTTTTTTTATGAGAAATTTGATGTAATCAGATTATACAGAGCATAGAATTAGGAAGTCTTTCTCTAAAAGATAGGAAATCCTGTGCACATAGAATACTCTTTTCTCGACTTTTGAGACTTTTCATTGTCTTTAAAACAAGTCTTTCAAAACAGCAGCTAACTTTCAGCATTAAAATTTACCTAAAACAGGTTAATATGTTTCTGTTAGAAGCCTTGAATCCCATTTTTGTGCACATTATTATTCACTGAACGTTATGGGAACCTTACCCCTACTTTGCATTGCCTTTAAGGTTTCAGAGGGACTATTAGTGACCTTGTTTACCCACCAAATCAAAAAAGCACTCCATTGGAAGGCCACTGACTGCTACGATCCATTATTACTGACAACATTTATTTTCTTCAACTATTAACACAGTTGATCCATCAAATTCAGAAAATTCAGATTAGAACATGCCATTCAATGGTTTTTCAAGAAGTTATCCATATTTCAAGCACACCTTGAATACAAAAATGTATCTCTTCAAGTTTTCCACAATTTCAGAAAGACACCAAAATCCGAGTTATAACTTCCATTTATCCATTTGGTTTCGACTTTTCGCCCACTAATTGGTTCATATTTATTATAATAAAATAATACAAGTTATATGTTTTCGGAGCAATTCGAAAATTTTTCGGAATAGTTCAGAATGGTTTCGGAATAATTCGGAGTAAGTCAAATTCCCATTATTTAATATATGAATTATACGTTTCATAATATCTAAACAAATCTTAGTAATTTTGAAGTTTCGGAGTATTTTAACATTTCCGAATTTTCGGAGAAATTTATTTTTTTTTTAATTTTTTGATTCATAGCTCTTAAATTATTTGTATGTTAGTAGGCTCTTTATCTTAAAAAAAATTATGTAAAATAATCAGTCTGGAATTTACATACATATGTATATGTGTATCTTTAAAACTTATTTATAGTATTATATTGCACATAAAATAATTATTTGAATACATCTTCAAAAAATCTGTACCACTTGTAGTACTTAAGTACTTGTGCTTCCCATTTACCCACTTTCTTTCCACGCGGCTTTGACCTCATTTCCTCCGCCACACGCCCGCTTATAATTTGCAATCACACATACCACATATTTATGTATATAAATATTTTATTTTGCCTGCGACGCAACTGTGTCATTGCGAATGTAGCGGCAATTGTTAGCGTTCTCGCTTTGGAGCCAAATTAAACGCCTCAAACTATGCTTTGAAATGTAAACAATTTTCATTGCGCTTTGATTACAAAAGCGGCAGCGAGCGCAAACAATTTCGTATTGTGCGACAAGTAAACAAACAGCAGCGCCTACAATTACACAGTGTGCTGATACAGCAACAAAAACAACAATGCTGCTTTTATAGTAAGATTTGCGGGAGAGTCTTTCGCTTGAAACCCTATATGCCTGTGTGCAGAGTGTGGCATGGATTTACTTTTACTTACCAATACACATATTATTTTAGCAACTTGTATGTGTGAGTGTGTTTGTATGGGTGCGCTACTATATTTCACTTCCGAACACAATCCAAGCTATCGAATTTACTTTATATAACAACAACAAGGTCGCAGCTTAGCATTGAAAACTAGTTTTTTTGTTGCTTTCATTTGTTGTAGTTGTAGTGTCAATATTAACAAGCTTGCCACAGTTTGCCAGCAAGTGCAGCGTCTAGCGAGTTGGCATTGACTGCCGTTGCCGTTGCCACCGCTGTTGCTTATGTCACCGGGTATTGCGTGTCAAACGGGTGTCAATATCAAATCGGTATCTTGTATTGAAATTGAAATCTGATTTTATGAATATTGCTTGCGTGTGCATGAGCATTCAATAACGGTCTTTCATTTGCCATACCATTGCGCTGTCGCCATATTTGGTTGTAGCCACACTTATGTGTGTATGTGTGTTAGTGTGTGACGACTTATGAGTTTGTCTCGCCAGCACTCGATATTCGCACTCAGTCACTCATAAAAACATAAAAAATTTGGTGTCTTGCTGTTGACGCGCCATCACTGCTGTCGCAGGCATCAGCGCTTGCTCACAGCGGTGATCATTACTCCTTCTCAGCGCGTCCACTCTGTGAGCTCCAATATCATAGTTGTTTTTGTTGTTGTTATTGCCGTCGTCTGCATACAAACTCGCCATTTAAACGTGAAGATATCCGTGTCACGGAATTTCGCAATATGACGTTATGATTTTTTCCTTCCCCTCACACGCCGCTGCCGCAATGCCCATACTACACAATTGTCGCTGCGGCAGCATACGGCACATTTTCAATATACATTCCTCAGTATATTTGTATGCATACACATACAGCGCCACATGTACAGTGTGTGTGTATGCCAATTGGATTGTTGAAAAATGAGTTTTCTTTGCTACAAATAACCGTAGCATTTCGTGCCATGAAATATGCACGCACACACACACACACCCAAAGCAGTGTACACAACAAATACTTGTAGACCAGCTTTTTGTATATTTATGACTTTGCTCATATATATACGTATGCATATGTGTGTGTTGTGCGCGCAAATTGCTGCCACCATCGGCGCTCACACCGCGCCGCACCGGCAACTGTCAATAAACGCTGTGACCAATATCCTGCCGAAGTGCGACTGTCTCGCTATAATCACTCACACACACCCACACACGTGCTGAAAAACACCAGAAAAAATAGAAAAAAGTTTATGTGGACTCGCGTGCCGTTATGTGTTGCCATTGTTACGTTTCGGATCGCACGATAGACAACGCGCTGCGCAGCGCCAATGTGTTATGTCACTGACAGTTGCTGACAAAGGCGGCATTGCTGACTGTTTGCTTGCGTTCGCTGCTTTCGGTTGTTGTTTATTTGTTCTGCGTTCTTATTGCTTTATTACTTTTCCCTCAGCTGTCGTTATTTTGTTATGCAGCGCTACCTTTGTTTATTATTATTCAGATTGTCATCGACTTCTTTGACATTTAATCGTATATTATTTCGTTATTTCAATATCCAATTGAGGGTGTTGATTTTGATTGAATACCCGGGGGATAATAGAAATAAGCGAAAGTGTAAATAGCTACGATTATTTGGAAATATGTCAGGTTGGTAGGCAGGCATTGGTGGCGAAAACAAAAGCACAAATATAGCTATTCGGATGAGAGTGTCTTGGAAATTAAATAAGTTTTTGCTGAAACATTATTCAGTGCTTGCGGATTATCATAGCTCTGGTATTAGTATATGAGTATTTATAGAATTCTACTTTTAAGGTACCTGGTCTCAATATTCTAAAAAATAATGTCAACGCTAATTTCTATTTAGGAAGATTATTATCAAACTACTCATTAAACTGTAGCTTTGAGTTCCTCGTGACGATTTCTGTAGTCTCTTCTGCTTTGCAAACACTTGCAAGCACCTAATATTCTAAGATATCTATAAAATAAATAGTTGTGAAATCGGAAAAAAATTAAGTCAGTTATTTTCTAACTGATAATATAGAAATCTTTGTACAATATTCCGAAACTCATATGGGAGGATATACAATATTTTTGATTACTTGCGACATTAACAGAAACTGCTTTATACGAAATCAGTTGCAATCAAACGAAAAATAATATAAATCTGAACAAAAAGGATAAGGAAAAATAACTATTTATGTAGAGTACTTTTAGATGTTTAATACTCTTAGGGGAATAGCTGACAAACCATCTTAATAACGTATACAAAGTTGTTTGATATTTAGATTCAGTTTACCTTGAGAAAATACACCCAGAAAATGTACAACAGAAAACGCAAACTAACTTTCATAGCTCGTGTACTGTGCAATGAACGTTAAAATCACTTCACATCAGGGCACATTTCTGTCTTGTAGTATAATAAATAACCAATGTTGACCTATTTGAAGTGTGAAGTGGCTACCCAAACTCTTTGCACCCATAAAATGTATTGGAATGGATGTAATTAAATAGAACCAGAAAAGTTTTTGAACAGGTACGCCAGGTTCAGGTTATTGACTCATAAATTTACAATGACAAACCAGAAACCAATATTGTAATTCAAAATAATATTATGTGAACGGTACCAACAGAATGGTATTCTTGAAAGGCAGTTCAGTTCTGAAACTAAATTCGATAAATGTTCATCAACATTTCCTGTAACTCCCACTGCATTATAGGGCCTCCTTTAAACTTTGCTATATTTTTCGTCTTTTTATTTGAAGTAATAACATTTTCTGTATCCCTAAAGAAAGCACTTCTTTTAAGGGTAAATCTATGTATTTTTTGCTGGAAATTCAAGGAATTTCTGACCGTATGAAGATTTTTCTCAAACTTCATGCCAATTACAAACTAACATTGAAGTACAACAGAAACAGAATTTCCAATAGAATTATTAACGAAAGAAAGGTATCAAAGTTTCGTAACAGAACATATAAACCATTAATTCAGGTAGCAGAAATCTTCAAAGGCAAGTATTGTGTTATCCCAAGAACAAAAGCAGACATAATAACAGCAACATAAACCTGGAGAGAAACAGAATTTGTTTTACGCAATGTACGTTCTATGTTTCCTTAGAAACGAAATGAAGTTTCTTTGGGCATGTTTGTAAATGCTGTATATAGTAAATAACTGACAGCAACAGGACTGTGTAGCGCAACTCAGTTTCGTACCTAACTCAATTTCAACCACTTTCAATAACTTCGTAGAGTTATTCGGAATAATACTAGGACGGCTTAAAATTGAAAATTTCCAGAAGGTTCCCAACTGTTTGCAAACAGTTTAAGAATGATTGCTGTTCAAAATTTTTTTGATGATGTTGCCACCTGTTCCAAAAATTTCAAGGGTTTCAATTTGGTTAATGTAACTAAGAGGTTTAGAAAGCATTACAAATATTTTCGAGTAAAGTTGCCACCTGTTTGAAAAATTTTCTGTTTTAAAAAGAACCAAATGCGTAAAAAATATAGTTCCAAAAATGAAATTTTTTTGCTTGAAGCTGCCACATATTCAAAATTTGTTTAGTGAAGTTGCCAGCTGTGTTAAAATTTCAAGTATTACAAAAAGCAATACAAAAATAAGAATTTCAGAGAGCATTAAATTTACAAATATTTTCAGATAGAGTTGCCACCTGTGTTAAACTTTTTCTCTATTAAAATAGAATTCAATAATAAAAACCAAATGAGTAAAAAATAAAGAGTTCTAAAAAATAAATAATTTTTTTTTTCATTAGAGCTGCCACTTAATAATTTGTATTAAATTAAATTATTGATAAAATAATTGAAATAGGGTAATGTGAATATTAAAGTAGACAAATTTAGGACTGATTTCTGCTCAAAATTTTTAGTGAGGTTGCCACCTGTTTGAAAATTGCAAGCGTTGCAATTTGGATAATGCAATTAAAAAGTTCAGAAAGCGTTAAAGATACAAATATTTTTTAGTAGAGTTGCCACCTTTTTGAAAATTTTTCTCTGCTAAAATAGAGTTACTTAACAAGAAACAAATATTAACGTAAACAGTATAAAAATGATTGCCGTGAAAAAATTTTTAATTTACAAATATTTTCGAGTAAAGTTGCCACCAGTTTAAAATTTTATCTCTCTGTTGAAATAGACTATTCAAAAAAGGAACAAAATGGGTAAAAAAAATGTCTAATTAGTAAATTTTTTCAATAGAGCTGCCACTTATTTATTTTTATTAAATTGGATTAGGAAAATATATAAAATGTGGCAATATGAATGCGAAATCAAACTGTTTAAGAATGATTGACGTTCAAAAATTTCTTTAGTGACGTTGCCACCTGCTTGAAATTTTTAAATTTCACAATTTGTATGAAATTAAGAGTCGGTTAAACTTAATATCATTTGAAAGTCAAGTTTTGGAAAAAAGTCATCGTGAGAACACAACATAAAATTTAATTTAGTTTCTACCACTACGGGAACTGCGACACGCTTTAAAGATTTTATCACGAACTCTCTCCAAAAACTTACTAGAATTTTACCAAAAAGAAAATTAGATTCAATTTAAGGAATTCTGCTCACATACTTTGCCCCACCTATTCTAGTATATGTGCTCATGTGAAGTTCTCATGTGTGTATGTGTATGCTTGTTGTTGTCACGAAAATGTCGTTCTAACGGTGATTAATTACCGTCAAAATAAATGTAACCGGCGAAGTGTCCACACATTGACGCATGCTGTCCAGCTTGTGGAGGCGTTCGAAGCGTTAAAAGCACACATCCCGGCAAGGACACGCACACAAGCACAGCAGGCAGTCATTACGAGCACGCACACAGACTTGTGTATGTATGTATATGTGTGTATGTGAGTGCGTGCAAGAAGTGAAAAAAATGAAAAATTATTTTAATTATCGAAATGTGATGGAGATTGATGTGGTCGTCAAGTGCAGGGAAAACAGCAGAAAAAGTGCCACGAAAAAACGACCATTGACGACAATAAAAATTAAAAACAAAAAAACCGGCAAACGAGTGGTCTTAAAATTAAATAGCAAAGTAAACAAATTGGCAAGGGGGTGCAGCTAGGGAAGGAGCGAGATGTTTATTTTTTGCTTTCATAAGCTGGACGCTCAAGTATGGTTACAAGGGCTCAGTTGCACACATTTTCTGTTTTCGTTTTAATTTTTATGGGAATGGGCACACACACTCATACATATTTATTATGTAAAAATTAAAATTGCCGCACTTTGTGCTCACCACAAAGCATGTAACTGTATATCCACGTATGCTCATTCATATATGAACGCCAAGCTGGCGAACAGGGCTTGTGCAGCACACACACATATACACAAACATAAGTGGAAAACCCCATAAATAAACGTTTAAAAATGCAAAAATAAAATTGTAAAAATTACAATAACAAGAAAATGCGAAAATATTGCTTGTTAAAGTCATAATTTTTCACCAGGGACATGCAACAGCGCAATATAAATGGCAGCAGCGCACACACACATGCGCATTGTTACATATTGGTCGGTGTAAAATAAACACATGTAGCTTTTTAACAATTTTAATGCCAGCGCAAGATTGCAGAAGTGTATGTTTGTGTATTGAGAATATGTGTCTTGCATATGCATGTATTTGTTATTGCCTGCTTGTGTATTTGTGTCCATCGAAGTATGCATAAGACACATGTGGCCGCGTGCCTGTGTGAAGAGTAAATTAAGTCATTAATTTATTATGTATATGCCTGCATATATAGGTAATTTAAAGAACGCACAGACACAGCCGCATTTGGCATGCGCGTGTGTGCTTTTATTTCAGCATACTCCGCAGCTGTGCTGGCATTTGCATGCTTATCGGTCGGCATATTAATCGTGAAAATTATGCTCTTTTGGACTGAGGTTGATTTTGGTAATTAATAATTTCCACACACAGACACACACACACTCATAAACGCACACATTAAAAGCGGCTGTAATAGCAGACGGAATCGCTGCTGGGAATGCAAGCATATCAATAACAACCAGTTGAGCCCTTTCGGCGGCACATTCGACATATTTGGTCATTAAGCACACAAGTTGTTTGAAAAATGCTCGTAATTGCTGCTGAAATTCTGCAGAAATTTAATTGGTTTATTTCCAGTAGTTGTTGCGCATATTTTGTAATTATTGTAATGCTATAATAATTTTTAAATTTTTTTAAATAGTTTTTAAAAATAATATGTAAGGATAGCAATTTATTTTAAATTTGAAAATTTATCCCAGTACTTTTTAAATTGCCACAAATTAATCATTAAGCAATTGGAAGTTTACAAACGTCAATTCTCTTTTGAAGAAGTAGCATTAACTGCACCGAAACACTTGATACGGTTTTAGTCGGCCACTTGTTGCCATTTTTCCGCTAGAGACATTATTCCATCAGTGTAAATCGAAATTTCGAATTTTCCAGAACGGAAGCGTGCGAACCATTGTTGTGCTACACAAACTCGTCTCTATAAACTTCACAAATTTCATTCGTCGCTTGCGTGGCATTCTTCCCTTTTTTCCACAAAAATTTCAACATATAGAGATTTTATTGTCATTATTTTTACTCTTTTTTGAACAGCTGTAACTTTTTTTCAACTTCCCTGAATTTAACTTTTTTTTAATAAAATGAAGTAAGATGAAGCTTAAAACCTCACCTTTCCAAAACTATATGGTATGATGCAATGTGATTGGTAGCACTGGAGATATACGACTGCAGTGACATCTATTGACAAAATACAAAATGCTTTTTCGACTACCCAATATAACCACAAAGTTTGACAGGAGAGCAGCTAAAAAACAATCAGAATCGTACTTGATTGCTAAGAGAAGTTCTAAGCAACTTTAACGAAAATTACACTGTTTTACAGTGCTTTCGTTGGCTTAGATATAAGATTGATTTTTTCAGTCCCCGAAACACTTTTCATAAGTACCTTTTGGGTTGGCCGTCAGCTCCTTCAGCGAATTTCTTTTAACTCTTCGATCGACTGAAAACGGGTTCCAGGGAGCGGCAATTTCAGTTTTGGGAACAAGAAAAAATTACTCGGAGTAAAATTTGTTGAATACGGTAGTTGATCGATGGTATTCATTGCGTTTTTGGCTTTGAATTTGATCACAATGTTTTTTTTGTGGTGCCAGTGTAGTTTTATTTGAAAAGTTAAGGATAGATTTAAGTAAATGTTCAAAACATGTGTTTTATTTTAATAAAATGCCTTTTATGAGTTTTTCTTTTATAACTTTCTGGATGAAAATATCTTGTTAAAGACCACCAGTAATCTGCCTTTATGATTTCAACAGCATAGAGGTATCAATGTTCCATCCATTCATCACTTTATCACTTTTAGATCTTGGTTGAACCAGTCTCTCTATTCCTCACTATAAAATTGATCTAGTT
Source organism: Bactrocera dorsalis (assembly GCF_023373825.1). NCBI lineage: Eukaryota > Metazoa > Arthropoda > Insecta > Diptera > Tephritidae > Bactrocera > Bactrocera dorsalis. Next base: position 8,177,429 of record NC_064304.1, on the reverse strand, counting down.
AATTACAAAGATAGTCTAACTTGATATTTAATTATGTTCCTAAAATCTAAGATTTTGCTAGCATTTTTTGCACAATTTTTCAAAATTTGATACTTAATGGTTACTAAAGTAGTTTTGAACATATACACTCAGTATGAAAATAGAGTCAGCTCTATTGGAGCTCGCTTTTTCACGTATTAATCTGTAGCTTCTGTACCTTGTTGCAAAATATCATTTGTTTCCTTGAGTGGTTTGTATTCTCTATTTCTTCTGAAAATAGCATTAAGCTTTTCGAGATACTTGTATTGCTGATCGTTTTTAACGATATAAGGTTATATTCACTTCGATGAACGTTTCACAGAGTTATATAGCAAATGTGTTTCTGTCTTGTGGCTTTTATTCCGTCGGCAGAATTTGTGCTCGTCAGGGTTCTCGCTTCTTTACAACCTCTTTATGTTTTGCCGTTGCAAAGTTGTCGCTTCACATTAAATATTTTTGTAGCCGTAACAAAGCAATTACAAAATGTCAGAACATCATAGAGCGATCCGACGTAAATACGCCCAGAAATTGTTTTACTATTCAACGTATGAGTTCGCTCAACGATTTCTATTCCTTCGGCATTCTAAATTAACCACCACGCCACGCAAAACAGCTTTGGTAATCAGCTGATTGATACTTAGGTTGAACACGTTCCCAGTTGTATTTGAAAAAATGGATGCTTCACAGGTACATTGCTGACGGAAAAACTTTATGCTTCAATTGAATTATAGAATCGTTTATGTCAGTATTTATATTCGGGTTTCGAATAAAATGTAAGAATATGCCTTAATAGGTAAAACTGAAACATGTTTTTAACTATCAAATTTGCAAAATGGATATTCTAAGCAAATATACGCTCTGCTTATTAAATCACGGAGCTCCTTTTTGAGAAAATAACTGAGCTGTTATTAGCATCCATTTGTAGGCTGTATTATTATCTAGGTATTTGATGACAAACATACTCGTATGTATATGTTTCTGAGTAGTTCACGCGAATTACTTTTGAAACGAAAAGGAAATTTCCATTGGGTGAACAAGATGATTTGTACACTGTAATTCCAGGCATATCCACTTTTGATTGTTAGAAATGCCTAAAAGCTCTCATTTCTGTGAAAAAATGCTTAAACCTTACGCTAAAGTAAAGCAGCAAGATATTTTCGAAGAAGTGGTAAAGCGTTAAGCATTATTCTCTACAATGGGGAGGATGGATCTTACAGCATACAAAGCAAAAATCACCTAGAAGTGCCTAAAGACCAATATTCTTCATTTCATAGCTGCAGGTGATTAACTGTTTGAAAGTCCAGATTTAAATACAGTGGACTACAGTTAGTGGACAAGAGTTGGAAAACATGAGCTGTCAAATATCCCATAGAAATTTAAGGGGTCTCAAAAAGTCTTTGGTTCTGGTAATGTCATCAATATCAATATAATCTCTGCGAGCTGTTATTGATCAATGAGGGCAGCATTTGAGGGCTATTGTGCAAGCAAAAGCAGACCATTTGGAATCAAATTGTGTATATCGTTAATTTAGTACCGTCATATATAAAGTATTAGGACTGAACTTTTAACAGAATTTATTTTTAATAGAATTAAGCAGTTGCTTAGAACGTTCAAGTTTAATTTAAAATCAATCCAAAATAATAATATTTAATAATTCTAATAAACCAATCTTTCTCAAAAAAAGTATCTCAAAAAATTTGGCTGATTAGAACAACAAATTTAGAGACACTTAAAGGATCTCAAATACCTCTAATAGGTACTCGTTGAACCACCTTTTTCTTCCTGCAAACAACAAGAACATTCAACTGTTATGACCGAGAGAAAATAGAGAAATTTACGTACATATTAAATTCAAAGATCTTAAAGTCAAACCTCGGGCTTAAGTCAAAAATGTGATTAAGTTTGAATTAGCTTTTAAACTTTTCAAAGAATAAGTTACAATCGAAATTAGCGCCTTTGTTAAAACTACTACACTAAATACTATAGTGATCCGATCTAAAAAAAATAGTTGGAAGATTACAAAGTCGTCTTGAGCAATAATTCGTGCCAAATTTCGTGAAGATATATTGTCAAATAAAAAAATTTTCACACATGGACTTGATTTTAATCTACGTATATAGTAGATATATACAGTCATGTGAAAAATAATAGGGACACATGGCGGTATTTCGTAAAAATGCAAATAAAAAGAATATTTTCATTAAGTTTGAAATTGTGTTTTTATTTTTAAATAGGTTTATGTTTTTACCATAAGAATATTAGAGAAAATCACTCGAATTCAATTCAAAGAAGAAAAAAATTATTTATTTTAATAGCTTTACCCAAATTATGTTGTGAAAAAAAATAGGGACAATTGCAATTTACAAAAAAAAAAATGTTCAATTCATTTTTTTTTTACAAAATTCTTTTGACTTTTAGAATTTGCTGTCCTCAATTCGATATATTGGACCAACTCCTTGGTAAGAGAAGCATCCCCACACCATAATTGATCCTCCTCCGTGTTTTACAGTTTTAACTGTATATTGCGGTTTAAAAGCTGTGTTCACTGGCCTGCGCACATGTTGAGTACCGCAGTCAGGGTGAAAAAGAAAGTCTCATCTGACCACAGGATATTGCGCCATTTCTCCACTGGCCACTTGACGTGCTCATTAGCAAAATGTAACCTTTTAATCACATTTGGTTTGGACAGAAAATGTACTTTTCTGGGTCTCTTTGCTTTTAAATTTTTATTAATTAGCCATTTACGAATGGTAGAAGTGTCGACGTCCAAAGAAAATTCCTTTTTAAGTTCATTAGAGGATGCGAAGGGATCCTTTTTTAAAAATCGCATTATATTCCTTTCCATAGTTGGAGATATTTTTGATTTTCGTCCACGCGTTTCTTTCTGAGGCTTATATTTTATTGCATTCTCTACCATTCTCTTGGAGTAATTCAACGTTTCGGCTATTTTCCGGTATGAAAATCCCTGATTGTGGAGGTGTTTTATTTGCTTACGCAGCTCAGCGCTGCAGTGTTGTCCTCTGCCCATTTTAAATTACTAAATTAAATGATATGTTAACTTTCTCAATTTATGATTATATAAAATCTCATATACAATACCTTTATTGCTTAAAAATTTTTAAGAATCCCAATATTTCAAAACTAACACCGATTTAATATTCCCGTCCCTATTATTTCGCACACTCTAAAACGATCTTACTTCACAAAATGATCAACAGCTGCGAAACGACGCCAAATATTTTTTCTTTGATAACGGTTCTTTACTTCACTGACATCCCAGCAAACAATTGCATGTTACATTTTTGATAATTTTTTTAAAATGAATCAGATTTTATTTTTTACCTATTTTCAAGCAAGTGTCCCTATTATTTTTCACATGACTGTAGTATAGTAGCTATATCCTATAGTAATTCCATATTGGTGGTTCAGACAAATGGGCATATTCTTGACGAGAAAAGAACGCCAATAAAATTTCAAAGTATTATATTATCTGAAAAACTCGGGAACTAGTTTGTCTATATACAAATGGACAGATGGAAAGACTGACGAACATAACTAAATCCGCTCAGCTCATCAATCTGATTATTTATATAAGCATACGATATACTTTATAGGCTTCTGGACGTTTCTTTCGGTGTATCACAAACTTTTAGGCAAACTTAATATTGTATATCCTGTTTAGTGTATAATAACAAAAATCTACAAATTAAATGAACTCTGGTTATATCATACAATATGAGTACATATAGAGTATGTTTAGCGTTTTTCCAAATAAAAACATTAAATCGAAAAATGATTAATTATCTCTGGCGCATTACGAATTCCAAGAAACCCGCTTATTTAAATTGAGTATTGTCACAAATTACCGTAATTGCACACACGTAATTAACGGTACATCCATTGCGCCGTAATCTACATTGACATTTATGGAAGCAAATATGACGAGTTGAAATCCACGCATTAGAGGACTGTTAAAATTCTCATGAAGGCGCGCAATATATAATTAGTTAAGGGCTGCCGACGCATAAGCGGTTTCTTTTTCAAATGTAATCTATACTTATATGCTTTTTTATATGTGTTTAAACACATATTTATGCATACGAAGCTATAAATAGTCCAGCTAACCAACTGACGCAACTGCAACGACAAAGCAAGTAATCAAGCCGGCAAACTCACACTTCATTACAACTTGACAAAAATGTTCCAAGCACTCATATGTCATAGTCATATCCAGTGTAGTATCCCGGTGTCGACAACAGCAATTAAAAAGCGATTAAACTTCATTATTTCAATGCGAACGGCGTGTAGTATATCAACTGATAAAAGGCTTGCAGTACACACACACGCACATACACATATGAAACACATACAAACACACACGTGTGTGTCACACATAGTACCAGAAGCATGTTTGTTCTTGTTGTTGTCGTTGTTGTTCATGTTTTCTGCTTCGCTATTATGTGTGTACCATTTAGGTGCGCCTATTTGTATGCTACAAAATTTAGTGCGTTCACATGCTTTTAGTTACAGCGCATACATGCATGTGTAACAAGGTGTGGGGGCGACTCCACCTCCAGCATGTTAACGTGCCACGCCAACTTCGATTAGAATCTGCTTTGTAGCTTAACCTGCCCGACTAGAACCGACTGCTCCTTAAAACACGCATGCATGCAAGCACAATACCCCACCATCCATGTATCCATGTGTCCATATGTATTTATGCATTTGTGTGCCCAACCGCACAGACGCTGCTGCAGCGCGCCGCTAAGCTTAGGAAAGCGTAATAACAGTGTATGCAAGTTTTTGTTGTTGCTTTATCAGCAACGCCCCAAACTCGGCGACTTACCTGCCTCGCCGTGTGGAGACCTTTATTCTTCAGCTTGTTCTTTTGTGCGCAACTAACCGGCTATTAGTAGTAGTGCGGATCGCTGGACACACACACACACTCATACACCGACAAGCTTGTTTGCCACATTGTTGCTGTTTTATGCAAATGTACAAATGATTCGCTGCACTTTGTTATTATGCGCGACCATCGCCCCAACAGCAAACGCAAAGCCAACAACAGTAACATCTGCAACAACAATTGCAACAGTGACTTGCTGACAGTTTTAGCAGAAGTCCTCTAACGCTTCAGCTCCTGCCCTCCTTCATGCTTTCCCCTAAAGCGTTCGTCCAAGTGCGCTTTTGGTGGCTATGCCACGCCCACCTGCCAAAAGTGCTCAGCCGTCGCGGTGTGTGAGTGCCACTTCACGTGCTTTCGTTTACGTGTGTGTGTGTGAGTGCGTGCATGCGCGACCTGGAGTAGCGTGACATGTTGGTCATCATATGCTAATAAAGCTATGCGCTGTTAGCGGGCACTGTTGGTCACTACTAAGGCGCGCTCAAAGTAAAGCTGCTTATTCAATCCATTCACTGTTTTTCTGGTATTTAATTTTCTCTTGTTTTTCCATTTTTGTTTTCCGTTGGCTTGCTTTGGTTTTTGTTGCCAGCTGGTGACTCGTTTGGCATGCAACTCTGTTGGCCAGTTGACCGGTTGACTGTTGAGCTACTAGTGGCGGGGTACTATATTTGTGTGCAAGCATATGTATGTGTGCATGTATATGTAAGTGTGTGAGTGTATGTTTTCTGGTGCAGATTTTCTGCATTTTTCACAGTTAGCCGATAGGAATAATAGTTTGTTGGGAATTTTAAGCATTTTAACTTTCCAGCTCGCTCGCTGCTATTTACATACGATTGCAAGTATGTTGCGTCTGTGTGTGTGTAGGCAATATTGTTTGAGCAAAAGTTTAAACAAATTTATTTCAGAATCCAATTGGAAAATAGAAAAACTGAATAAATTAAAAAACTAAATTTAAACTATTATTATTCAAGTGTTGTTATTTTTATCCATTTTAACTTTAGAAAAAATGTTTTCAAATTTAGTGCTATACTCATATAATATTTTGAGCGGCAAGTGCCGAGAAATAATGACAGTAATGGCTGACAGGTAAGGGAGCGATGCCTATTAATTGACAGAAAGCAATACAAGTGACAGGCTTTAAAGCCTCCAATAAATATCGCATATGCTAAATGTCCAATAACATGTGACAAGTATTCAATCTTGTTTGTCTTACTTATACCTACTGATGGCTCCCACATTCTTGCTTCTAAATATTCATTAGTCAAAGGAGCAGCACGAAATTAAGCTAAACAGTAGTTAGCAGTTACTGATAAAAGAACAAAGGCTCTAAATAACAGTTCACAAATGGGTGGCAAAAAGTGATAAATAACTCAGATATACATATAACCAAATTAAAAGTCCTACGGACTATACTATTTAATCTACAATGAACAGTTAAAAAATTATATAGCGATATAGTTATTTAACATACCAAGTTCCCAAATTTGGACTGGACTCACGGGAAATACCATCATTTACACCTTCTTTAATACAAATATTAAAGTTAAATAGTTTCTTGAGACAACACCAGCAAGCCAACGCCTAATCTAATATTCCATAAACTTGATATCTATCAGCTGTAGTTGGGATGGTCTTCAATGCCCTTCGCAAATTTTGGTTTTCTCAGTTTCTGCTCATTATTGGAGCACCATTCCCTACATGGACAGTTTCGTGGTCATATTCATTAATTCAGTTCTCATCAACAGAAAGGACGCATTTGGTGAATGTAGGGTTCTTAGCCAAGTTGTCAATCATCTCTTTTGCGATCTGTACTTCAGTCGCTTTTGCAAAAGAATTAAGTACTTTAGTACAAGTCTAGCGTTGACAAGATTCACAGCCAAAGCATTAAATAAAATGTATTGAATCGATCGTTAAGAGATGCTTTTTTGCCATCTCTCGGGTGCAAGACGACGAATTTCAAGTATTGTTGTTTTAACTTTTCGTTGTAATAAAACAGAGATGGATGGACAACACGAATGAGGGAGGTTTCGATAACTCCATGACTCTTACTGAATGCTTTGTGCGATCTAAATACTTGTGTTTGTAATATTGTAGACTGCCCATAACACTTCTGCAACATTTTTCGATTAATCCATAGCTGTTGGAAACACAAAATTCTAAAAAAACGTTGAGAATTATGTTTAGTGGCCAATGGATTAGATTTTCGGCAGCATAAAAAGTAGAAAGCGAAAAATATGAAGAATGAAATGTCTGAATGATAACTGTTGAGATCTCCTGGTAATACCTTTCTTTAGAAATTATTTTTCCTTATAAATTTCAGATCAAATTCTGACAAAATTTACACGTGATGTGGCTTAGGGGCTTATATACACTTAGAATGCCGAATAAAGCGAATTTTCCCGATTTTTTTCTGAAAAAGTTTTTAAATTTATTGATGCAAAAATGTTTACACATTCAACGGTATCTTTTAATTGTTTTTTAAGACTTAGTATTATTAAAAATATTTATTTGGAAAGGAACTACCGCTGTTGTTCGGGAGATTTTCTCAAAAAATATGTTTTGGGGTGAACACTATATCTCTGAACTGGATCCTCTGAAACTGACCAAAATTTCGGCCTTAAATTGTTTATAAAACAATATTTAAAATTAAAAAAAAAAACAAATAGTCTTAAACCGTGCATTATCTTGTTTTTTCTCTTCTACTAAATAATACATTTAAGAAGCTCGCCTTAAATTTTGAGACTATTCGGTTTGGCCGTTTTTGAGTAATATTGGTCATCGACATTGAAGACAGCATTTTGAGAAAAACGCGTTTAAGTTTTTAAGTGCCGATTTCACAAAGTTAACAAATTTTTTGCCACTCCTTGCTGGATCAACTTCAAACTTGCGTAGAATATAATATTATATATGTATGTACATTTGGCACATGAACAAAAAAAAACTCATTTTTTTGAAGTTCTGAAGAAATTTTTCTCAATTGGCGTCATTAACAAAGACATGTTGCACACATCGCTATAAAATAATCAAATTATCAGGCCGCGCTTGAAACAAACTGGTAATAAGACTTTCCGATTCTGCTGATTACATGTTTTCAATGGACCAGTCCATAAATATTCCCATTTGTTCCATGGTAGTGCCACTAATTTTCATAATGAACGAGATATGCACAGTTATTTTTCGTTTTTTTTTTTTAAATTTGCTTCTTAACTGAAAATAGTCAACACTTTATTTTTCACTGGCAAGGCAACATTATTAAGAGAATATAACAGTAAAAGCAAAGTACACATTTTCACGTGATGCAATCAATAATGTTCGACATGTTATTGCATATTTTATGGCGTTTGAACCCACAAGCTGGCATATATTGTCAGCAATGAACGGCCAACAACAACATAAGCAAGCAAACAACAACACAATGCTTGTGCCAAATGAGCAAATGAATGCCACGACCTTACGCTATGGTGATGTTATATGTATATGAAATGGAGTATATGTATTAGGGGTGTACTTTTTATGTTTAACTTTTATATATTTTTAATAACTAATTTTTGGAGTGATTTCGCTCTTTATGAGTGTCTTAAGCACAATATTTCAAATAAATATATATTAACACTAGCAGACCCGGCCACGCGTTGCTGTGGCTGAGTGATTCAAGAAGGATTTGAAAGACAAAATTTAACACAAATTAAAATAACATTTTTAAAACATATTTAATAAATACTTTCAATATTTTTATTTGATATATGTATATACCCTAAATGTCTTTAATCGTAATAAATCACAGTTAATGTTCAATGAAGCGCCAATCGATGTACAATATTTTTGGTCAATCGGTCATTTGTTAATACAAATAAACTTGATGGTCTTCCTACTCGTGAACACGCCACGTATAATTGCCCATGGGAAAACATGGATTTTCCAAGTCTAATCCGCAAATAGACATTGTTTGGCCTTGAGATTTATTTATAGTCATCGCGAAAGCTAAACGAATGGGAAACTGTAGCCTTTTAAATGGTATGGGAGAATCGGATGGTATCATCGGAATACGTGGTAACAAAACAATTTTTCCTTTAAACTTTCCTGTCAAAATAGTTGCTTCAAGAACGTTTCCAGTAATTCTTTTGATCACCAAACGTGTGCCGTTGCATAGTTTAGGAGGGTTTAAATTACGCAGTAGAATAATCGGTGATCCAATTTTCAATCGTAGATTGTGTGGTGGCATTCCTGATATGTCTAAAGAATTTAAAAATTCAATTGGGAAATTCACTGCCTCGTTTTCTTCTACAGTAGCATCGATAGACTTAAATGACATTAAATCACCTGGTAATAATTGTTGTATCTGGTAGTTAATCAGATCAACATCAACATTTTTCGCTGCTAAAATTGTACGATTACTAAACCAGTCATGATTTAAATAGTTATTTAGTATATCTGGGAAGACACTCTCAATCAGTTCATTTTTAAGTAGTTTGAACAACAGTACAGAAATTATCTGGCAATCTAATATGTTGAGTATCTTGATGAAATTCTATTTCACCGTTTCCAAGATCCAGTAATTGTTTAGAAAATTCTTGTGCTGTTGGATCATTTTGGAGTTGTTTCAACATTTCTCCATAAAATTGATTGTTTTAGACATGCATTAACTTCATCTGCAAAAGTAGAGCGAGGAATAACTGGCAACGTTTGCCGAAAATCACCAGAGAGTAATAAAATAGTACCACCGAAAAGTCTGTCACTATTGTTTAAATTCTGCATAGTCCTATTTAATGCTTCCAGTGAATGTTTATGAGCCATAGTACACTCATCCCAAATTATGATCGAAGTCTTCCGTAACACTGCTGCCATTCCGCTCCTTTTTTTGATATTACACATTGCATTTGGATTGTTATGAATATCTAATGGTAGCTTGAAAGCGGAATGTGCTGTCCGCCCACCATCCAACAAAGTAGCAGCTATGCCTGATGATGCAACTGCTAATGCAATTTTATGTTGTGACCGTAGTTTCGCAAGAATGAAAGATAACAAATATGTTTTACCGGTCCGGTAAATAGAAAAAACCGCCTTGTTTGGCATTAACAGCCAACATAATTCGATTGCATATACTCTTCTGCTCTTCAGTTAATAATGGTTCATTGTAAGTAACAAATGTATTTAAATCACGATTATTAAATTGTTCTTCTCGCTGTAAATCACTATTTACTAAGTCTGTAGCTGGGCGATCAGGAGATAGAATACCATAATTACTAAGTGGTAAACTTGAGATCATAATACGTAAATCTTCAATCAATAATAATGCTTTCTTATACATATCTTGTGTGAAGTCTAAGTTTGTAGAGTGGTTCATTTGTTTATGTCGGCAGAGTATATCTTCAGTCATGTAGTTTTTATATTTTCCCCACAATGTAGATGACTGTGTTGGAAAACATGTCGTCAAAATAATGGCAAATAGTTGACGAATATTACTCGGCAAGGATGTTAAAGCAGCATCAGCAAGTGTCAGATCCCTGTTATTGTCTCTTGATATATTTGAACATCCATAGATATTTAATATTAGTGGACTGTATGTATGTGTGTATTGCAGCATATTGTTTATTGCTGCTTGACATGGGGTTGTTTTCAAGTGTACATTTTCATACATGTGTGTGAGTGTTTAATGTTATCTCTTTTCTAAATTTATGACTTGCATGCACTTTTATTTATTATTGCAGAAAATTATTATTAATTATTATTATTGCATTTTTATTATTATTAGATGTGTGTTGCATGTAAATGCATTATGTATATATGTATGTATGTATGTATATTAATATATAAATAGATATTTATATTTAGTAGAATTTCGGCTTTGCTGATAAGTAAGCATGTTTATTTGTGCTGGTAACCCTTCTCTTTATTTGCTTATACGCTTTGCATAACACTTTTCCAATTGGAAAATAACCGTAGGTTCATGTCGTTGCTAAATTTTACATGTTGAGAAAGCAGAATATTTAAAAAATTGTAGCTTATATAAAGCGTATGTATTTTTAACATAGCGCCATCTGTTAGAATCTTTTTGTACTAACAAATAATACAAATAATTTGCAATAATATAATATTGCGAGTATAAATTGAGATGTAAGCTATCCTATCATCTAAGTTGGACCAAATTACATGTATATGCCAAATTTCATGAATATCAGTTGACTTGTTTTTGAGTTTATTCCAGACATACACACGGACACTGGATTTTTATATATTAAGATATACATATATAATTAACAATCTTTTTTCTACAAAGACAACATGACCCTAATATTTCATATACATATATGTATATACAACTACCACATATGTGTATAACCATTTAACTCGGCCGTTCATTGGCTTGTTCGCCTGCTCACATTTCAACCTTTCCTTCACTCATCAGCGAGCATGGTGTCGTGTCACGAACAGAGAAATGCATTACAACACTGATTGAGCAATTAGTTGGTCACATTGTATGTGTGCGTATGTGCATGTATGTGTGATCAGAAGCACCGTAGTCTGTATATGAAAGTGCGCTCATGCATTTCAGGCATATTTTATGGCACACACATACACGCACACACACACTCATGCATCCACATTGATTAATTATATGAATTTGCTGTTTGTGCTGCCCGAATTGAGTGAGCGCGTAATTTATGCATTATTGCACTTCATCTTGAATAATTCTGATTTTTCATACAAAGGCCATACACACTGCACATACATATGTGTGTGTGTGTGTATTATATACGTTTATATAACTGTATATGAAATATTAGCTGCTCAAGTGTGTTTGTCTAACCATTCAGGCCACTCATTATAATAATAAATTAGCAGCAGCATGCAGAATTGTTAATCTAGCACACTTCGAATGTACTTAGCTTAATTTCTGTGATAGCAATATTGTTGCCAATCAAATTTTGCCAACGCTGCTTTATTTACGCTTCTAAGAAAACTCAAAGAAATATAAATTTGCTTTTTCAGCATTTATCAGCACTTGCACGGGCAATAAATTAATGAAGACATTAAAGTTGGTCAAGCGATGAGCATAAATTAAAGTTGCCACACATACATATATACATATACGAGTATACTTCAGAATTTCATGTAGTTGCTCAATTTCTCAATTTTTTTTACAAATATGCCACTTTTACTGTTAGCAATGTCGGTTGTAGCTTGTCCGTACTCAAACAAAGACATATGTGTTAGTACGGATATATGTATGCCTGTGAGTGCCGTTTGTACGACTTCCCTGATTATGTGATTTTCTAGCGACTTTCGTGACTGTTAAGCCGCCAACGATTGCAGACATGCAAACATGCGAGCATAAATAAAATGTGGAAAGAGTATTGCTCTTTTATTGCCAATAAAGCTTGATGACTTACTATGAGCGTATGCATATATACATACATATGTATTTGTATAAAGTTTTGAAGGAAAATTTTAAATTAATTTAAATTCTTTGTATCACGAAACATTTTTCCCTGACGGTCATACGCAGAAATGTTGAACTCTACTCGTTTTAAGAAGTAAATATTCAAATTTTATTAAATTCAATATTTGCTTATTGCAAAATTCGAGTATACGAAGGTTAACCCCTAAAGTTATGCTACAAAAATTTTTTTAATAAGCTCTAAAGCGTACCAAGAAGCTGAATATCTGAAAAAATAGAAAGTATCAAACCGTCAGTAGATGCTTTTGTGAACCACAACTTGCTAAAATAAAAAAAAATCTATTTCTTCCCGAAATTATTCGGTCGACACGAATTTTGATATGACTTTTTTTAATATTTTCAAATTTTTCGTATTTTCAATTTTTTTTAATTCAAATTTTATATTTATGTTCAAACTTTCAGAGCTAAAAAATTTAAAGTTGAACCCCTAAAGGTATGCTACAAAAAACTTGAATAAACTCTAAAGCATACCAAGAAGCTAAAGATCAGGAAAATTTTAAGATATCAAACTGTCCAATAGATGCTTTTATGGAACACAACTTGTTAAGACAAGAAAATCTTTTTTCTTCCAGAAAGAATTTTTTACACCGGTCGACACGAATTTGGAGTATGACTTTTTTAATATTTTATATTTTTTTTAATTGAAATTTTTTATTTATGTTCAAACTTTCAGACCAAAAATAAAATTAAAAAATGAGCTCCTAAAGGTATGCTACAAAAAACTTTTAAAACTTCAAAGCGAACCAAGAAGCGGTTTATCTGAAAAAATAAAATATCAAACTATGTAATAGATGCTTTTGTGGACCATAATTATTTAAGATTAGAAATTTTTAATTTTTTTTCACGAAATAAATAATACACCAGTCGATACAAGTTTTAGGTCTGACTTTTCTTCGCATTTTTTTTAATTTTTTGGTTTAAACTTTTAAAGCTAAAGTTAAAATTCCGAGTATTTTTCAATGTCTAGCATGAAAACTTTTGGTTGATCGGCGTTATTATTCATTTTATAATAGTAAAAAATTCTAAGCATACATTTTGGCGCATCTGAAGTGGTTATAATAAAGGCAGATGATACTACAATTTTCCAAAATTATTAAAAATATAGTTTTTATTAGCAAAATTCAAAATTTTCCTTAGAGTTGCCACATATTTGTGCAAAAATTATTTCAAAGTTAGCGTCTTTTGACAAAAATTCCTTAGAGTAAATATTGAAAAAATAAATAAATTTCATATTTATGCCCCATAGCGGGTTTGAAATAAAAAATATTTAAAAGTATAAAATAATTTTTTTTTGAATAGAGTTGTCACATGTTTTTTTAACCACTCGTAAGTTGAAAAAATTAACAAAAATATATAGAAAGAAGAAATATTAAATATAGTATATTGGATGTAATGAAATGAAAGAAAATGTATTTTTGGAGTGTTGCCATTTTTTTTTTATTTTATACTTTTTTTTAATTTTTATTTTTTTTACGAAATTTAATTTTTACTAAATTGATAATGTATAACATTCTTACATAACTATCACGGCAATATACATTTCTGCTAATAAATCTTCAGCGTATTAAAGAAAAAACGCTCAAACATAAACTCAATTCCTGTCGCAAGCAATTCATTTGATCCCGCCATAAAACATGTTGTTAATAACTTTATTGCTGGACGGTTAAAAAATTACAAGCTAAACTTGCATAAGTGGCAATTACGTTTGGTAACGTATACGTCACGTGACTGCCATAGGCGCACAATGTAGTTATTATGCAATATTGCACGAAAGCATACATGCACACATACAGACATATGCATACAGGTAATGACGGTACATGAGTTGACATTTCTCCAATAAAGGCCACCATTTGCTTTGTGGCAGGCCTCACCATTAAACTCTTTGAAATTATGGCCGAACAAAGCCGACTTATTACTAAGGCATGCCACACACACGCACACATACACGCCACCCGCTTACAATGTATGGGAGAGGCACGCCAACCTGCCGGGCAGCTAACCCATTGCGATAAGAATCTAAAATGTCATTACAACATTGTTCAATCAAATGCATAGCACATTGTAAGCCGCGGGCGAATTACTACAACTGGACTTGCAGCTACACACACATACGCACGCACGCACACACGCTAGCAATAGCATTGGGGCCACGGCAGCAATACCGCAGGCGTATGAAGGTGTGGCGCTCAGGACACACAGCTCTGAGCGACAGCAACTGTGAGGAGACTTTTAGTTTAGATTGCAGTTGACAGGTTGGAATTCGGAGGAGGTCCTACGCTGTTGCACTGAAGTCATGCGTCAAAGCGAGGGCATGAAAACGCGGCGGGAGTGTAGGCAGTTGAGCTAAAGCACTGAGTTAACTACAACTTAATTGACGTGGAGTAACTAAAATTGCATAACTACACAGGCTTATGAGTATACTATATTCATGTCTTGATTTTCGTGCGCTTCATTGTTGCTGCTGTTGTTGATTTAAAGTCAAGCGTCAATTTCGGCATTATAGATATCTTTGTAATGATTAAAGAGTGGCTTTAAACAGAGTTGCTGATATAGTTTTGTTATTGTTGTGTCCAATTCCAACTGCAAACTTAAACGTTTGCAAATTCAGCCTAAAGATATGCTACAGTTGTTGACACTACTTAAAAAAAAATATTTTTTTTTTTAGTTTTGAACGCGAAAGTGTTTTAATTTTGTGAATTAACCTTTAATTTACTTTCAATTAAGGATTGACGAGCATAAAATATGTACTTAATTTTTTTCTTCTTTTTTACAGACTTACTCTCTTTGGATTACGCCGCATACTTTAACATATTTACGAGAGGTGAGTTCAAATATTAAAACTAAATTTATTTTTATTTATAAAAACAGTTTAGATAACTTAAATGAACATAATTTTTAACAAGAATAATATGTGGTCATATGCTCCTTGCAGGAGTAATATGGAATAAACGTTATATCTATGTACGTATGTACTATGTATATAGCATAGAGCTGAAAAGTATGCAAGCAAATATCGAAAATCAAATTTTAACTCACATATCAAAGAGCTTTTATTTTAAAATGCTTTAAATTCAGTTACGGGTTTTATTAATATATACATTGTGACAAAAAAGTACCCGAAAATTGTCAATAAAATGCAAAATATTTAATTAATCATCAATATTTATTCTGTCGCCTTGAAAGTAATACCCATCAGATATAGTACATTTATGTCAATGATTTTTACAGTCCTCGAAACACTTTTCATAAGTACTTAACTGGATGGCCTTCAGCTCCTTCAGCGAATTATTTTTATCTCTTCGATCAATTGAAACGGTTCCACGGAGTGACAATGTCAGTTTCAAAAACAAGAATGTGATTTTTTCAGAAAATCTATTGAATACGGTGGTTGATCGATGCTATTTATTGAGTTTTTGGCTTTAAATTCGGTCACAATCGAACTTTTTTTTGAAAAAAATTCAGCTTTATCGGGGCAAAGTGGAGCAAGAACGTGTTTTATACCCAAATTTCACCAAAATCATTCGAACAAACTTGCGAACTCTCTCTCTAACACTTGTCTGACGATTTTCAAGTACTATATCCTTCACTTTTTTAATATTTTCATGACATGATAACATACACTGTGTCTTATCATTTTTTTAGTCTTCTTTTAGGCGTGGGTGCATATTAGCCTTGAATAAATATTGCATAATTTTAGGGAAACCTGACAAAAACATTCAAAATTTTTATTTTAAATATCTTCTTTGATTTTAATTATAAATGCTGAGATAATATTCTATATATATTTTAAATATTAGAAATGTTTGCCTGAGATATATTCCAAATACATTCAATTTGGTAACATAGAGACATTTCACATATTTTCCCATCTTCATATTTAATTCTTTTTTTTTGTTTTTTGTCAACTCAAACTCTTCATAATTAATGAAAATGCTGAGCTTTCTTCTACTTCGCTTAACATCAATATAATTTCCCTCTAACACTTTTATCATTTTAATTAAAACTGTATGCTCACAAAATTTTCCAGTTAATAAATTAGATATGCAGCATATTTTCTATTATTTATTGCCGTTATATTCGAAAATATTTTGTATGCACTCTATGGCTTTTTCATGACCTTTTTTAATTATCTGCTCACCTGATTAACCATTAATGACTAAAATTTTACCAAAATTATATTCACATTCATATTTAGTAGACGCAAATATTCGTAGAACTTCTGCAATTAAATTGTCGGATGCATTTTTGATATGCAAATTTCATTTGTAAAGAAAAACTTTTAATATTTTGAATATGGTTTGCGTTTAGTCATTATGTCAAATTATTCTATAATCATACATTTGATAATGGTTTGAAATTTAAAATGAAGTTGGTTAACAAGGTTCATTTCATTGTCACTGCAAGTCTCTCATTGAACACTGTTCAATAGGCTCAGATGTGATGAGTTTAAAGCGTTTCGTTGATATATAGAAGACTGTAAATTCATATGTAGAACTTTTAGCTAACACAAAACTCTTGCCTTTCAATGGGTTGCCGAATTACCTCTGGTACGAGGATCAGCCATCCGACCTAGCCTAAATGCATGCACCAAAAATTAAAAAATAAATATTTATTTATTGAAAGATTTTCACATTAAAACCAAATACATTATCTATTCATTATAAATTTTGTTAATTAGGCACAGTGGATGTCTGAGAACGCAAATAGAACTATAGGTGGCTCACTAGAAAACCACCGAAATTGGAATCCCGTCACTATCATGTCCTTTCTGAACCACCCTGTGGTCATAGTACAGTTGATCACTTCGATAAGCAACTGACAGTTGTGATTATCTTTATATATATAAATCTTCTGACAGTGTGTTTGCATTTGAACTGCTCTTAAACGGATGGACCGATTTTGATGAAATTTTGTGTGTATGTTCAAGGAGATTCGAGAATGGTTTAAATTTACAATTTGGTCCATTGGAAAATGTTTTTTTAATTATTTTTTCGTTTTTAATCAATTGTTAATTTTGGAATGTTTGACCGATAGATGGTGCTACCATCGCAGCATCCAATATTCAAACCTTAAATTGACGTAAACGTGCATTAAAGAAAACGATGCCAAAGTAAAAGGCGACATCTGTGGATCAAGTTTTTATATTGTGGACAGAGTTGTTCGTTCTTAAGTAATAAATTGGGTGATTCATACATCTATGAGTAGCTATAACATTTTTTTCATACCTGCTAACTATTGGAGGGGGTATCTTGACAGGCAATTTAAAATTGCAAAAGGTCTGGCATAAAAAAGAAGCGGCATAACTGAAGTGTTGATAAAAAAATTGAGATATACAGAAATCTTTTCACAGAGCAATGCAAAATTTAAACGGGAACGATGAATACATATGTATATGCGTACAATTTCAAACTGATCCTTCCTGAAAAATAATAAAATTGCTAAATATTAGGAATGGTAGAATAGAACTGCAATCAAACACACAATGCAATGAATTAAAACTGGCTCATTTGTCATTCGATGAATAATATACCACGGGCTTCCCAAAAGACTGATGTCATAACCTTGCTAGCCGATTTTTTTGTCTTTCCAAGCTTGAGAACCGTTTCTTAATATGCAGTCCACCAGGCTGACAATCGATTGGACTCGATTGATTTCACTGATGCACAGCCCAATTTCAATAGTATTTGTACCCCAAAAACCAATTCTTTCTTAACGCACGAAATGCTTTTTGATCCATTTTTGTTGCTTCATCAAAAATGCGATTATTCCTTAACTAATACTTATAATCTAACTAATAGAAATCATATAGATGGTATTAGTAGTACTATCTATGTATCAGACACAGTAAAACGTAAGCGGGTCCTCTAGTTTTCTTATATAAAGTCTTGAATTTTCATAGAAAATGTTTTACAGTCCCTTTTTCTACCTCTTGACAGCTAGTGCAGTTATCTTTATTAAGAATCACTACTACTGGAAGAGACACACAGACCTGGTAATACTGCACTATTGAATTCATACCACATTTGGTTGCTTGTTAAACAAGTGAGCGATTGTTTCCATCGAGGCTCAGCTATATATTCAACACGTTTATTGTTTAAATATCTACTAGTTGTCATACTTAACACAAATATATTTCCACTTTAACGGAATCTTATTGTAAGGTGGTGTCTAATCTGGCTAGTTCATCTGCTTAACAGTCACTCAGAGTATCACAGCGTTCTAGAGTCAAATGAAGTTATATCGTGAAATTGTATTTTAGTCCCACGCCTAGAACAAAACATTCTTCTACTATCTTCGAAGAAACACTAAAGCACATAATTGATTTCAAAGACGCTGAGCTGCTATGTATGTGTGAATATAAGCATATTTTTTGTTGTAAGCACGCTCTTTGTCAAAGAAAAAACGGTTTTTTTAATTGCAGTGATCTTCGCTTGCAAGACATAGATCTGCCTATCTGCTTCTGAAGCTACACATCTCTACCTCTGTCCTTTTATATCTGTGTAACTACCTCTAACTCTGCCTCTTGTTTGCTTTAAGTTCTGCTTTATGCACTTATATTCTTACTGATTACTTATTTCGAGGCTAAATTTTAAATAATTTAAAGCTAACCTTTAAAATTTACTAATTTTGAATTTACTCCAATTCGAATTTCGTAATTTAATAAACTTTAATAAATATGTATTGGATAATGAGATGACGAGCATTTCTAATTTTAACTAAAGTGCTACATTTCCAAATATCATCCGTTGTAGAATGCCACGCCATAAAAATACAACATTTTTTCTCGCTAAATATTCATTAAAACTTTTCACAGTTTGTTATTATCACACCAAAATACCGTTAAGCAGCAAATCATGGCAAATACCGCAGTATGCGTAAAAAATTACCAACAACAAGTTTATTTCTTGTTTTTTTTTTTTATAAATATGTAAGCGAGTCGGCAACTTTGGCCAGCCACGCCGAAAATTATTACGAAAAATGTTGTTTCATTCCGTAGCAACTTTACAGTTATGTATTTCAAAGCGCGTACCACCACTTTTTTTGGGGGGGGTTTTGCAGAGCGAAACATGTTTGCATATTTCCCTGCTCTATGCTTCATAATTGAAGTTGTTTTTGTCATTTTTCATTTGTCCGCGTCAACTTTTGGCCGCCTTGTTGTTGTTTTCGTTATTGTACAACACACTGGCGCACACCACACCACATGCGCGCGCAAATGCCAGTTAATGACAATAAGCCGAATGTTGTTACAACTAAAAAGCTCTACTCGCAGCAACAGCAAATAATCTCCCACTCCCCTGCGTCACCCACCCACGCCTCGCCGCGCCACACTTTCACCACCAGCGACGAGAATAAATTTTTTGCAAGCAATTTTCCACAATGACAACTGACATTTTGAGCGCACTGTGCTGCGCCACTGTTGGCTAGCAGAAGCCAACTCTAGCGGGGGACGCGGTGCGCGCTAATGCTGTTGTTGCTACTTGTGTTGTTGTTGCTGCTGTGCAATTTCATTTGTGTTGCTGCCCATTTTCGCGCGCTCATTTCCAACTCGAGACGCGACATAATGAGAAACTGTCAACGTATCATAAATGGAGTGCTGGCGGGTGGGGGGCGCACAGCTTTCATGCTGTGCAGTCGCAGGAAAAATAGCGAAGCCTGGTACTCACACCAAATCTCCCAGCGGCTGACTGATATTTGTGGCGGCATTTGTGCTTGTCTGTTGCAAGCAATTCCACATTCTAACTACTTAGTGTGCCGATCGGGCGGCTGGCGGAGGCGCGGTGATGCGAAAATGTGGAAATGTGTAGTCATCATTAGTTGTAATAATTTACAGTTGCCTGGCGCGCGTTCGCACACTGCAAATGAACAAAAACTGCAACAAAGCACGAGGAGAAGAGATACACAGTTCGTTATATGCATGGGCAGCGCCGAAGTATAACCTGCGCAGAAATTCGCATCGAAAGAAAAGAAACGAAAAAAACATATTTTTTTGGAAACTAAACTTGAGTGAAAAATAGACGTTTACAAAAAAGATGAAAATTTCAATTTATTGTACATTTTAAGTCTATATCTTCGACGGAAATGTATTTTTAACAATACTTCTCTCAAAAAATGTCACAAACCTATTATTTTTTAAACAAATATGACCAATATGTATTATTTTAATAAAAAATAAAATAAAAATATTTGCCTATCCTTAGGCGCATTGTAAATTATTTATCCAAGTCACACTCCTAGTCAAGATGTTATGTTTGATTGTTGAAAAAACTCATAGCTACTATTCTCAGCTTGTATTATAATTAAATTTATTTATTTATTTAAGTCTATGAACATTAATTCTTACAGACTAATGGAGAATTAAATTACAGTTAAATAGATAGAAATAGAAACTTAACCTAAAAAACAATTGAGGGATACTCTAAAGTGAGAAAAATCTAGAAAAACTTTCTCGGAAATCGAATTAAACTCCCGCATAGCACTCTTGAGAGGAGCATATCCAGCAAAATTAGTACTTTCCTTTTTATAATAAAATGGGGAAACAGATCTGAGACAACGTTGAGGAGTATTGAAGTTAATTTTCTCTAGTAAATAGGGACAGTCAATATCTCCATTAATTACATTGTAAACAAATGAAAGGCGAGAATGGACCGTCGGTTGTCCAGCAATTTAAGATGTAACAGCAATAAGCGAGATGTATTATGTAAATTTAATATAATTCAAATGATTAACATAAAAAGATAAAATATTGCCTACACTTAGGAGCTTTGTAATATGTTCATCCCTGTCACACACCTCATCCATATAATCAAATATTAAAAAAATTAAGCTTTACTCAAAATTTTTTATTTTCCTATATCTCGTTCAGTTTACTATATAAGTCACTTCAGTTTAATTTTCTCTCTTACATTTTCCTACAGGACACACTTGCTATTGTTTGCAGTAATATATTTTGCTAGCAGTCCAGCTTTTCGGACTGCTTTAGTGTTTGCCTTTATTACTGGTAATGCGCGCTGACAATGTCCTGCTTAAGTGATGACAACAAATTACTCGCGAGAATTCATTCATTTATTCGTTGAAGCAGTCAGCGGTTTAGTTACCAGCAGTTCGTTAATAAAAGTTTTTTGAAGTCTAACTATATATTAGTAGTATCAATAACGAGACGTTGATGGTATTTTTTTTGTTTTGAATTACTTTAGCCTACAGAGTGCTTTTTAAAGAAAGAAAAGAAGGTCAAATAATGGGTCATTCACTAAGTAATTTCGTTTTCTTCGTGCGAGAGTAAAATATGCCGGAAATGCAGTTGCCGATCTGTCATCTCCGAAAAATATTCCAGAAAATTTTCGAATTTTTTTTACACAAACCTTATTTTTTCAGCTGAAATATAAGCTATTGCCATCGAACGAAATTAGTGAACAATCCAATATATGTAATACATACATATTATTATGCAGTTTACACATAAATTTCAAGTCAAGAATATAAAGCATTTACCCCTAGCTAAAATATGTCTTAGTTATGACGCGAAATTTCCTTGAGTTTGATGAAAATGCTTAGACAATTTTAAATGAATACCAACATGTTGTTAAAAACACTATTTGGAGCAAAATTTTTGATGAAAAATCGGTTATATCGCATTGCTTTTTGAACTTAATTGGTCTTAGGATTAATTAAGGTTAAAATAACGATAATAACAAAATAAAGATTCAATTGAACAGCAGACAACGTCAATCCATTGTCATACCAAAATACTTAATATTAATAAAATATTAATAAAATATATGAATATGAAATGAAGCGCTTTGAGCTTGCCAAAAATTTGTTGAAGCTTCTAATACAAGGTGTGTTCATAAAATAATGAGATTCTTAGTTTTTTGAAAAACAAAATATTTATTTACTTGTCTACAGTAATGTTATGCCTTCAAAATAATTTCCATTCGCTGTTATGCACTTATGACAGCGCTTCTTACAAACGGCGTAACAATTCTTAAATTCGATTTTTGGGGTAACCTTCAACTTTTTCAGCGATTTATGTCTATCTTGTACGACGAAGTCCCTTTAAGGACCTCTTTATGCTTGATAATAGGAGAAAGTCACTCGGAAGCATGTCTTGCGAATATGGAGGGGCATTGTTATAGTCTTTTTTTTTTACAAAGATTCACGACCATACAACGAAGTATGAGATTTTAGCAAACGAAAATCGTCAAGCTAATAAAACCACGCCTGTTAGCGCCTGCTACAGATAAAAGGAGCAATAAATTCAACTGAAAATTTTATCGTACTTCAGGGTCATGGAACATAGCAACATAATAACTAAAAAGAAAATTGACAATTTGTCACTCTAAACTTGCAAAATTTTAAAATTTAAATTCTCCATTATTTTCTGAGCACAACTCTTATAAACTTCTCCTATTTCAACACATTCGCCGAAGTTATGATTACCAAGATATTTTAATCTCCGTCTGGCAAAATCTAGTCAACCAAGTACAAAGCACCTGGATATTTCCACAACACCTCACAAATTTGTCAGTTAACGTCCGACATCATTTTCAGTCTTACAATATGTACGTCTAGTGGACAACGTCCAGTGAGAACTCGCACGAATGCAGCAAGCTCAAGTAGTTCACTTTATATCTTCTCCGTTCTACTTTAGGCGAGAAGGATATCGCAGTCGCACAGCTGCTAGTTGTTGACCAGCGCCTGCTAAACTCATGTGAATCCAGAGGTCCAGCACTGCAACCAAAAGAACAGCGTAAACCAACCTCGTTCCTTATCCGATGCAATCGAAACAAATGTGTGATTTCTTGTGAGCTTATCAGCTTTGCAGTTTCTAGCAATTCCACTATGACGAGGCACCCAAAGGTATTTGATTATGAAATAACTTGGTGCTATTGGTTGTGTATATAGATATTTCTTGATCAATTTTGAGCACGCAGTGAACGAGTTCAAAGTAAGTATTGTCCCTCAGCATATGAGGAATGAGTTCTTAGTTATATGAAAGGCTCAGAACTACCTGAAAGCAAAAATTTTAACTGTAAAATGGTTATTCATTTGAACTTAGACGCCCAAACGTAACAATAAAAACCACAAGTCACTTACAAAACCAGGAGTGCTCAAACTTTTGAAGTCGGAATGAATCTTTAGCAATCTTAAAGACTCAAAACTACCTGAAAGTAGAAATTATAACTCTATCAGAATTCTATACTTTAGTTTAAGCGACCAAATGTAACACTAAAACACAAAAGTCGCTTACATAACCAGCGGCTCTCAAACTTTTGAGTATACGTCAACTCTAAATAATACTAGCTGTGGGCGTGGAAGTATAGTACATATACTTTTTTTTTGGAGTATATATTTTTACGCAATATGACCCACAAATTTTAACAATTCGGCTTATATTCAACGGGTACCTGAGCAAACTTTTCCCAGCTGCATAAAAAGTTAGCTCCCGCCCCCTACTACAGTTACGAGCTTTCTGCTCATTTTAATTTCGCCACTTTATTGGCCATCTGAATTTTGAATGCGCGCACATTTACCCCTTTTTTTGCATTTTTAACGATATTTTAGACATTAACTGTTTTAATATAGAAAAATACACTAAAGTTAACACATAAAAGTGGCCATAAATATTTTCATATGACTGTGTATTTCCGCCTTGGCGCATAATGTTCGGTCATAATCAGCACAATTTCCACATTTTCAACATCAACTTGTTTACACTCATTTAAATATGAAATTTATGAGCAAACACACACACGGCTTTAGGCCACAGCAGCGCACACCCGCACACCCTGTAAAAGTACCCGCTGCTCTGCTGAGGTACCACTCCTCTGCTGAATTCCCGCCGCTTTGCTGAAACTCTTCCCCTCACTCTCTTCAAGCACACCTCCCGTCAGTGTTACGCGCAACCGTTTGAAGCGCCTGCGAGTATGCTGTAAATCTGCTGTGAAAATTATTACTTCAATTCGTTTCATAAATTATTAGGCTGTGCACACTGTGCTGCGGTATATGCTGTTGTTGTAGCTGTTATTATTGCTTTGCACTTATTTGTGTGCTCGCGCACTTGACTTTTTTATGATTTGGCACCGGAAGTGCTAATTTTCGTTTAACATTCGTTCGCTGTTTAGAAAATTGCTCGCTACTGAAATGTATACACTGGCAGTAATTTCCGCTTCCTCCGAGCGCACAATGCAAAGCTAACAAATAACAAAATGCATGAAGTGTGTGTGTGGGTGTGTGTACTTATAAACTCCTGTAAGTATGTGTGAGTGCGCGTGTGTGAGTGGGCGTTGGTGTATTTTACGGCTGCGTTCAAGGGTCATGACTGCAGCGACTCAGAAGCCCAACCGGTGTTGGGTCGATGAAGCGCCGCGCCGGAAGTGGTTGTGTATTGGCGTACGCTTGTTTGTGCCATGCATGTTTGTGTGTGTGTATGTGTGCGCTTAGCTACTTTCATCGAACTTTTAATGCCACAAAATTCTTAACTTAACTTTGCCTTGCTTTGCTCGACTTGAAGTTGTAATCGCCACGGCAAGTCGGCTGCGGCGCCGCCACTGACAGCGTATACTTTGAAGCGCTTACCGCATACCTTCGCATTTCGACAGCATTTTTTATGGCCACCGCAAACACGTTAAAACGTATAAATTCAAATTACGGCAAACATGCGAAAACTCATAAATTTCCCCAAGGAACGAACGCTCCAAGGTTGATGTGATGTATGCGCATGCCAAGCTGAATGTGTGTGGTGCTGCAAAAAATATGTCTATAAAAAGCGCCAAACGCTGGCAGTACGAATAAAGCACAGTCGTGCATGCCAACTTTTCACGCACCTCCACCCCCACACGCACACACACTCACATCCACACAAAAAACGCAAAGAAACTTTGCTTATGCAACGCACTCTGCCTCCACCCACCCCAGCGCCGCGGGCCAACTTGCCAAGCGTATGCCGAGAACGGCGAAATAAGCAAATGAGCAGCGTTTCGCCAGAAAATTTGAGCCGGAAGGCCGCAAACAAATAACAGAAGAAACTGCCGCAAAGGCGCTGTGGCGCAAGTAGTGGGCACAAAGCCCACGCGTATATGTGCACGAGTGTATGTGTGTGTTGGTGGCGGTGTGGGGGAAAAATCTGATTTTTCGTGTGCGAATTCGGCACGCCAGCGACGCATACAAAATTTAAATTTCGCGTGTTTTCGGCCTAATGAGAAATGATTTATTTTTAATGCCCGCCTGCAAGTAAAGGGTGATTTTTTAAGAGCTTGATAACTTTTTTTAAAAAAAAAACGCATAAAATTTGCAAAATCTCATCGGTTCTTTATTTGAAACGTTAGATTGGTTCATGACATTTACTTTTTGAAGATAATTTCATTTAAATGTTGACCGCGCCTGCGTCTTAGGTGGTCCATTCGGAAAGTCCAATTTTGGGCAACTTTTTCGAGCATTTCGGCCGGAATAGCCCGAATTTCTTCGGAAATGTTGTCTTCCAAAGCTGGAATAGTTGCTGGCTTATTTCTGTAGACTTTAGACTTGACGTAGCCCCACAAAAAATAGTCTAAAGGCGTTAAATCGCATGATCTTGGTGGCCAACTTACGGGTCCATTTCTTGAGATGAATTGTTGTCCGAAGTTTTCCCTCAAAATGGCCATAGAATCGCGAGCTGTGTGGCATGTAGCGCCATCTTGTTGAAACCACATGTCAACCAAGTTCAGTTCTTCCATTTTTGGCAACAAAAAGTTTGTTAGCATCGAACGATAGCGATCGCCATTCACCGTAACGTTGCGTCCAACAGCATCTTTGAAAAAATACGGTCCAATGATTCCACCAGCGTACAAACCACACCAAACAGTGCATTTTTCGGGATGCATGGGCAGTTCTTGAACGGCTTCTGGTTGCTCTTCACCCCAAATGCGGCAATTTTGCTTATTTACGTAGCCATTCAACCAGAAATGAGCCTCATCGCTGAACAAAACACGCGCGCGAAACACATTTCGAACCGAACACTGATTTTGGTAATAAAATTCAATGATTTGCAAGCGTTGCTCGTTAGTAAGTCTATTCATGATGAAATGTCAAAGCATACTGAGCATCTTTCTCTTTGACACCATGTCTGAAATCCCACGTGATCTGTCAAATACTAATGCATGAAAATCCTAACCTCAAAAAAATCACCCGTTACATGTGCGCCTAAATGTGTATGTGTGTGTGTGTGTGCTTGTATCCCAGGTCGACAGGCTGGCCGCGCTGCGCTCACCGCCGCGGATTTGTGGCCTGAACTTGCTTAGCTCGCGTGCACTGGCGCACACGTGAGCTTTAAGTGCTCAAAAACTTCGGTCGAACTTGCCGTTAAGCCGCTTTTTTCAATACTCTAATTGCTGTTTAATTTTTGCAAAGCTTAGATGGCATGTCAGCACATTTAAACGCGCACATCTGTTCATATTTTTTTCAACAAAGAAATTTATATATTACTTCTTTGCGTTTGTCTTATGCAAACAATTGCATGGCTCTAAGCGCCGTAACATATGCTTTGCCTACAATTAAGTTTGTCTGTGTATGTAGAAATCCGCCTGTCGACGCGCCAACATAAATCAAAGGAAATCGCACAAGTGCAAAAATAAATCAAGTAAGTCAAATAAATCAAAACATTTGTGTGTATGTGTGTGTGTTTACCAACAGCTGCTGTTTGCCGCTTTCTACATTAGTCTGTCTGTCTGCAAGCGGTTTATATGACCGCCAACTGTGCGCCGCTGCTTTAATTTACACCAACTACACACACACATACATACAGACACAGACTTATGCCTCCACCATGCATGTATACGTACATTGGCAGGCTTTGTTATGGATCCACACCACGCTTGCGGTTTAATTAAGGCGGCTCATGTGGCATATGTAAGCCGCGCGCTTCTTCAAAGTAAATAAAGGGTTCAATGTGTTGCTTTATTGCAGCACATATTTGCACTGTGAACATCTTTTTCTATAGAACTACATAATGAAGAACAAAATTATTAACAAAATACTAATTCTGAAATAAAAAAAAATTAAAAGTGGAAAAAGCTTCGCCAAACATTTTTAAAAAATTTGCAAATAATTTTTAAAAATTGAAAATTGAATATTGGGGCCTTTCTAAATTTTTTTATTTGTGTTTTTTTCCTCAATATTTTATTTTTGATTTTTTTTTTGCTCAAAAATTTATTTTTTCTTTTTTTCTTTTTTATGAAATTTCAAATAGTTTAAAAATCATTTTGAGCGCCTTATTTAATATCTTATTTAATCGTGACTTTATCAACTGCTCTGAACATTTTAAACTTTCTTTGAATGCCTTTGATCTGATGATGAAGTCATTAACCCTCAATTCCGCATATGATTTCGACTATGGAAAGCTTCAATTGACTCTTTATAATTTTGTTTTGTGTTATAATAAAAACTAACCACATTAGAATATGAAAACTCTACTCTTAATGCCTACTTGTTGTGGTTGTTGTTGCACCGGGTACCTAATCCCTACTAGGATTGAATAAGTTGTCCAACGGTAGGCCAAGAAAACTTGCTGCTTCGGCGGGATGGGACCATAAGGAGAAGGCTGCCGGAGCTGTAGAGCTATTAGGGTTATGCAATAAAGTGGTTAGCGGGAATGCGTTTCCATCCACTTCCTAAATTATTATTGGTCTTCAGCTTATTAAATTTTGCGTAATTTCCGATCTCTTACTCGAAATTCAGAAATTTTTTGTCGACATTGAGTCCATATTTTCGTTACCTGTATTAATATCTTATCCTCTTATGGAGCCTATATTATAACATTAAACTATAACGAAGACAAAAAACATTTGCTGTCTGACTTACCTTACGTTATTGAGCCATTTCATAATTAAAACACCAAAAGTAATATAAATTCTTGCCTAAATTTACTTCTGCCATTAGTGGAATTGAGATTGTCTGCTCAACCCTTGGAGCATTTATTTTATTTTATACTTTTTAAGTCAAATATGGTTTGTGTCTTTGGTAAGTAACAGGCAACAGTGCGCCTAATTGTAAGCAATTCAATTTGTTGAAGCGGACTATAAGTCGACTAAACGGATAGAAAGAGGACTCACAACTTGGAATGACGCATCGTAAAATCATACAATTATAAATTTTCCATTTGTAAAAAAAAATAGTTGTTGGATTATATCCAAAATTCAATTTACTACAGTTCTCAACGCTATGTTTTCGGCTCGTTAAATTTATAACTTTATAAGCCTATATGAAACCCCTAAATAAGTTTATTTTTTTTTTTAAGTATACGATTTTTAAAATATCCTACCCTCAATTTGTTTTTTTTTCCAAAAATTTACACATTTAAATTTCCAGTGTATAACTGCCCTAAGAAATTCTACAAGTTTCAAGAAAACTCTACAAAGCATAGCGAAAGCATAAAGCAAAAGTATCAAGTATTAGAAAAATCATATTCTCTTGGCGAGCCGCATAACTTCAGCTGCTAACTTGTGGCCAACTAAGACCTCAGCTGTTGCAAGTGCGCTTGTGTACCACAGGCATACGAGTGGTTAGTATGTTACATGCGCCAAAGGTTGTGGCGAAATTATTATGCTTACACGCTTTAGACGCACCACGCACACATATACACATATACAAATGCATACACTCATACAAATGAATACACACATTCATACAAATGTAGACGCTCGTCTGTGCTTGCGAGATTATGTGGCTGGCCGTAACCTTATATGCCAATTGCCTGGTTCACTGAACCAAATTGCCAGCGTTCTTACATAGGATTACTATATTGCCATTGTTGTTGGTGTTGGTGGCTTGTGCACGCCATAGACTTGTAGTCGCACACACACTTAAGCATTTGCAAGCATATTTTAAAGCCGTAAAGCTAACAAGAAATTATTACTTTAAAAGTAAGACATCGAGCATGGCTAACGGGCAGTAGCATGTGGTCACATATATACAAGTACATATACATATGTATTTATACACCGCTTATGTACGCATATGGGCACAAAGTGTTGCAGTTCCGTGGAAGTGTAAAGGAAATTTACTCAGAACTATTACCGACCAAAGATGGTATAAAATGGAAGAGAAATGCTTCTTATGCCAGCAATTTATGGACGTTGCTTAGTGCTTTTGCTGTGCTAGAAGTGAACTTCAAATCACCTTCAATGTGTTTGAGAAGTAATATTTATATATAAATACTGCAAATTCATTTGTTAATACTCAAATACTCGAATTATTAGGCAAAAATACCTCTTTTTGAAAAATTACAATTTTAAAACGGAGTTTAGCTCAAAAAATTTAAGAAATGTACACTTTTTAAAGTTAATAATGCGCTCCAAGTTTATCGCTTCCTTTTTTTAATTTTTGTAAATTTTTTTTTTTTTAATTAATTTGGTTCCTTAAAAAATATTTGCTAGGAGACCTAGGAGGAAAATCAGTTTCATCAAATCTAAAACCTTAAATTTTATTTTTACAAATATAAAACCTTAAACTCTAGAAACGCCAGAAATTTTATTTTTATATTGAATCGAGACTTTCAATAAACTCCCTGATAAAGTAAAAAAAGAGTATTATCTGAACAAACTTGATCCGAACTAACAAAAAATTCAAATACTTTTACGTGCTTTACCATAAATAATAAAGATTTATCTCCTTGTCGCGGCTGGGATGGCATACAGTCCTTTCAGCGACTTTTATTTTTTTCTTTTGGTCTCTGCGCATTTCTGAAGTGTTTTTTGCTATATTATGGGGCATTTTCGACGCCATATTCATAAATCCACGTTTCATCAGCAGTATTGATGCGTTTTGATATGATGAGGTTATGGTTCTCAGATATGTTGTCAACCAATTCTCTTGCAACCTCTACTTGGCCTCATTTTGCAAAACGTTCAGTTCTTTTGGTAAAAGTCTAGTATTGACAGAATAACCGAAATGCGTTGAGTCCATTCACAAGCTGAACCCTCTACTATCTCTCTTAAGGCAACACGACAACTTTTAAGCACTATTTTTCGAGATCGGCAGAGATGAATGGGCGACTCGCATGAGGCAAATTTTTGTTGATTTCCGAGCCTTTACTGAATGCTTTGTGCCAACACACCCTTGGGTTTGTGCTAAAGTAGGCTTCTCAAAAAAAACTTTTCCAATCTTTTCAACGACTCCTTCGCCGTTATAACATAAAACGGAAACAAAACATTTCAGCAAACTTTTTTTTTATTTTTTTGTCATCATCAAAAATCAGCAGACATACTTTTCTTTTCATAAAGAAGTCGATATTCGGTTCGCGCGTAAGTTATTTGGACCTATGGATAGATATGGATATTATCCCATAAACAAACTCAAGATCACAGCAAACAAAGAAATTAAAATATCATTCATTAACGGTTAGCAGTATCCGGTTAGTAACAGTTAGCAGTATCAATTAACTTAAAATCCTCTCAGTAGTATCTGGTTAGTAACGGTTAGTAGTATCCATTAGTACTATCCGTTAGTGAAAGAAAGTTTTCATTTGCTGTAATCTTTAGTTACACAATCGTCAATTTCTTTTGATAACCTTCTAATGCAACTGGTTAATCATAGTTTTTGACGCAAATTTACGCCGATCTTGTGCTAACTGTATCAAAACTCCATCACTTTCCCAATATTATTCAACCGGCATGTTTACTTCCCCAAGTTGATTGAACGCACTACTTCCCAAAAATCTACCGAAAGTATGGGAGTGATCCAGAAAATTTAAACCTGCTGGATGTCATATCTCATCATATTTTTATCGAGAAATCATTTTAATGTTTCGATTTGGCTATTTTTAGAAATAACTTTTTACTAAAATAAACAAATTGTTTCTATTGCACTGAGAATTATTGTCAAACATGTTAAAATTTGGTTCAAACAAGGCTGCTGTATATTCAAAACTTCTTGTTCAAATTGTTTTGGTCGGTGCAACTCTAAGCCTGATCTTAGTCAAAGAAATCACTAGATGATATTGCTGAGGTTCTAAAATCGTGAGAACACTTCAAGAACTACTAATAATGGAGCATTATTAGCAAGACTTGCGACCCATTGCTAAAATAAGCAAACAGTGAACACAATCAGCTAGCTGTTATACAAAGTTTACTCACTCATTACGAATAAGCTGTTTTTTCAAAATTAATCTACAAACTAAAATACATGAGCTCACATTCTCCTTGAGTTTTCCACACTGCGCGCTCGACCCCACCGTTTTGCCGGCGAGCTGGTATTTAAAGTTAAGAGCATTTCTGTTCATTACAAAGTTATGCTGTTTGTCTTTGTCTTCGTTCGCTTCCGTGCCCCTCACCCTACCGCTGCAAATCATTTTTATTTATGCAGCTTAAAAGTAAGTACAATGCTGCTCTACAATTCACATTTTTTACACCTTCTCTTTTTGTAATTGTTGCCTTATGCAGATGGCGCTCGCAGGAAAAAGTAGTTTCCTAATTAACGAACACGCTTCGCTGATTTGATTTTATTGCGAACCACCAACTTTGTGGCACAGCACGCACATGCTATGCCCTCCCCCCACACCGCATCGATCATGCGTGTTCCATGCCAGCGTTTGGACCATAGCATAATCTGCTACTGACGCAGTGCCATGAAGACCTGCCTCTGCTGCTACAATTTTTATTTGTTTTTTCTGCTTTTTTCAACTTTCGTGGGACAACCGGGGCGGCCAATAACAACAAACGAGCAATAATGTTGAAAATGTCACCAGGTTGTGGTGGCAACAAAGTTGCGCTTTTTGTCGTTACACCAGCAACAACAACAACAGCAATGGCAATAACTGCAGCAACGTCGCCAAGCCACAGAAGACAATGGCTTGAACTAGTTTGCGCTCGTCCTTCATACTTGCTTTGTATTTATATGCGATTTTGCCATCACTCCGTTGCATGCCACAATTTCTCAAAACTGTTGTGCTTGTTCTTGTTGCAGCTTTTTTGCGTTGCATTTTAATGATAAATAGCACAATAGCTGGCCACTGAAGGAAAAGTTAAAAGTAGATTTTTATATTGTCTGCTCTCGCTGCTTGCCTTTCATCCCTTTTTAACGAAGGTATTTATTTCAATTACTCCAAATGGCGACAGGTCAACGACGCCGGACAATGGCGCAGCGCGACAAAAGCTTATCAGTGCAGCGCGAAACAAAACAAGTGGAAGACAGCAGCAAAGTTTAAGTTTCATAAAAATTGGCGAAAAAAGCAGCGCAATTATTTTTAATTAAAACTAAGAAAATACTTCTTCAAAAAAGAAAAATTGCAAAAAAATCACAAATTAACTCTTTGCCAGCGGAGGGCGAACTCGCAAAGAACACACAATAGAAATATATAGTGAAATTCTAAAAAAAATACTTTCATTCTTTAAGTCTCTTACCTCTTGTTAAAAAATATTTCACCTTGAAACGTCTCTTGCTTTATGAAATGTCACTTAACTTCTCTCCCGCATTTTCGTCTGTTAGTGTGCGTATGTCTGTTGCCACCTGCCAGCTGTCACTTACCTGCAATGCCTCTTCAATGCCACAAACTTTCATTTGTCCGCTGATGCGTGCTCTTATTACCGGTCACATTTCCTTGCGGCTTTTCACGCACACACACGCTCGAAGACATAATATTTTCAAGGAAAATCCAGTACAGCTTTTTCACTGACTATGATATGAATTCTGTAGCATCTGTAGGAAAGCGCTTTAAGGCCGTTTGAGTTGTAAAACTCAAGAGTCAATGCTGTGCTTCATCTATGACATCATTTAAAATTGGTTTGTGTCTCCACTTTGAAGATTTTTTGCAACTGCTCTATAAATATATTTTAAATTAATTTAATTTTAAAGGTCATAAGCATCAAGTCAGCGTGAATATGTTAGTGATAGTATCTAAGGGTAAGTTACTCATTAGCACTCAATTCTAGAACAAACATACGAGGTGTGTTCAAAAAGTATCACGAATGTTTTGCTGATGATGTTGTTTGATGTTTTTTTCTTGCCACAGGGAAGAACGGTCAATAATGAATATTACCAGCAAGTTATGCGCGAAGCAATCCGCCAGAAACGCGGATTTATGGAAGAACAAAAATTGTCTTTTGCACCACGATAACGCCCCTGCTCACACATCGTTGCTTGTGCGCGACTTTTTGGCCTAAAATAATAAACACACTAATGATGCCGCAGCCACCGTATTCCCCAGATCTGGCCCCCTGTGACTTTTTCTTGTTCCCTAAACTGAAGTGGCCCACGAAAGGACGACGTTACGCTTGTCTTGACTAGATAAAGACGGCATCGAAGGAGGAGCTGAAGAAGATTAAAAAAAAAATAATTTTTTGAAGTGCTTCGAAGATTGGAAAAACCGTTGACACAAGTGTGTAATATCTCATGGGTATTACTTTGAAGGGGACAAAATAGATATTCATGAATAAATAAATAATTTTTGCACCAAACTGACGTAATAATATAAAGAGAAAAGAGCAAGCGATTATGGGGGTATTCTGGTCTAGAAGCATGAATTTCAGGTAATTTTTAAAGTGTCATAAAAGAAGGCAATTAATATTTTTATTATCCATTTTTTTATTAGTTACTTTCGGAACTACGGAAAGGTGGTAAAAAAAAGTTTTTTTGGATCACTTTTTCTGACTATTTCGAATTTTTTAAGAATAATAAAAATAAAAATTTGGGGATGGGGCTAGTTCCAACCATAGACAAGCTTATAAAGAAGACTCTATAAAAATTTCAAGTAAATCGGTCCAGTAGAACCTGAGAAATCGTGGCTATCGTTCCGAAAAAGTCAGTTTTAAGAAAAACGCTTTTAAAGTTTCCCTAATGTCTTTTGTTCGATTAGTTCCGGCCGAACCAGTTTGGATTCCGGGTCAGAAATGCATATATCTCCGAAAATAATTTGAATTTTGAAAAATCCTCTTGTACACATATTCTTGAATAGTTAAACTTGGTAAATATAAAAAAAATTCGATTTTTTTTAATTTCTAGACCAGAATACCCCCTTATGTTTCTAATAAAGTATCTAAATGTATAAGTATAGTGTCTAATATCAAATTCAGTTCGACAACTTTGTGGTTGCTTTCATATTTAACTAAATTTTATGAAATTTATAATGAGTATATAATATACAAGACGTAGTACATTATTTAGAGTAGTGAGCAGTATCATCCTGTACGAAACACTAAAGTAGTAGAACAAATTTTGTGTAATTTGCAGTGCATATATGGGGTGATGCTCATTGCGCCAGAAGTGGGCCTCATCGCTTAGGCTGATGTGATCCGACTCACGCGTGATCTGTCAAAAAAGGTTTTACATCTATTTGGATCACCCGTTAACTTAAAGCAAAGCATTTTTTGCCAAAATTTAAAGTTATTATTCAACAAAATTTCCACATACAAATTAAAGCGGTCTTCAAAAATTTCCTGGTTTGGTCCTTTACTTCAAAATTTGTCACAGTATCGTCGAATTATCTCCTGTGGCTGATTTCTTGAAGTCGTCGAAATGCAATGACTCGCTTGCAGTCCGATCTAAAGAATATGGTAGATGCAGAAGCAGTTCGAATTCCACTTTAACAAATTTATTCATCGCCTTAATTAATTTGAATTAGTCGGACCGCAAGCTCTTACCCAGCTATCAATTTGCATGGAATTTACGTGTACTAAACTTTTCGTGATCGATATATCCGGTACAATCTTTCAATATGTTTCAGAGTTAGCTACTAAGTTCAACTTCATTTTATGCTCTGCGTTGGGAATTTTCGATGATTTCGTCCACAATAGATATCATCTTCGGCATGATTAATTCGACCGGCACAGAGCATGGACAACAACCAGGAAACTGCTTTGTAGTACCAATAACATAGTTTTCAACAAATGTAGTACTTTTTGACATACAAGTTTCAACTTCAGTAATATTTTAAATCAAAATACTGTCTGTTTGTATATATGCGGACCAGCCCTTCAATTTTTAAGATATAGAACTGAAAATGTTCACTAATTCTTTCCTCTCTAAGAACCAGCTCATTTGTCTGAACGGCCGATATCAGACCATTATAGCATATAGCTGCCGTACAAACTGAACGATCACAACAAAGTGCTGGCATAGAAAACTTATTAATTTGACGAAATATCTTCAAGAAATTTTGTTTGGGTTATTGCCAAAGGTAATAATGCCATCTCCAAAGAAATTGATAAGATCGAATGACTTTAGCTGTCATACAAATTGACCGAGCAAACTCAAGCTCTTTTAGTGAAAACTGTTTTGTTTGACAAGGTACCTTCACATAGTTTGGCAGAGACTACTGTCCAGAACAGTGCTATAATCTCCGAATAAATTGTTCAGATCGAACGACTATAACATATAGCTGCCATACAAACTGATCAAACAAACTCAAAGTAAACTTCTTTTTATTTCCTTGAGAAATACACATGTGAAGGGTAATAGAGCGTCGGTACATTCTACGCCTTCTTTTATCCATTGAAACAAGGAAGTATTTGCTCGCCATAATTAATTTAAGATAACAAACTGCTAATTAAAAAAAAGAAGGCAAACAGTAAATCCAATTGTTTCACTTGAAAAAGAAGTCGCTGCCGAGTGAGAGCGAGCATCCCATACAATACAATGAAATGCAACAATAAAAACTAAAATGCCATCCGCTTTGAATAGTAAACTTTAGCCGCTGAGCGCTCATTAAGTCAGCGAAATGTAATACAGCTGAATGCACAATGGGCACATTATAAATACTGGTTCAAACACACACTCACACACTTGCACATGCATAATTGCCAGCATTAATTTAGCATTGTAGTGCAAAAACACACGACACCCACACACACACACGCGAAACTGACGATAAATGTGCATGGCGAATGCTTGGTCCAGCTCTGCGCATATTCAAATGTGGGTCCGCACAATTAAAGCGAGCACACATGCGCAGCAGCTAAGCAAACAAAAAGCGAGGCAAGCGAGTTGGAAGGCAGAATAGTTTACGTGAACACTTGTTAAAAGAGGCTGCGCAAAGGCAAAGGAGGGCCAATGTTTGTACATATGCCAAAAGAAATACAGACATTTTACTCTAATTGAGTTACTTTTTCACCATGCATGGCGAAGCAAGCTTTTTCACGCTACGCTTTTGTTTGCGAGAGTGCTTGAATAAACGGTGGTGGTGGTGGCAAGCGGCGGCGGAGGGGCAAAACAAGCAAAAAATGCTCGGTAAACAATGTAAGAATAGGAAGGAAATTGAAGCGGGCAAAAGAAAACAGAAAAATTGCATAAACAGGCACAAATACACACACACACACATAGATGCATGCGCGTGAGTTCTACTGCACGCCGACGACTCCCGCATTGTGTAGCAGCAGCGGCAGCGCAGCGAGGCGCAAATCAGGCAGTGCTGGTAACATAACAGCGCTACAACAACAACAGCAGCGGCCGCCTACAACAGTGACATTGTCGTGGAAATGAGCGCGGCAAAAAGTTTACTGCAACAACAACAGAAACAAAGAAATAATTAAAATAAAAACGCGCACAGCCAGCAAGCGGCCAACAAAATGTTGGCAGGAAGGCAACACACACACGTACACACATGTGGAATTGCATTATAGCAACACAGAATGCCAAACAACAGAAATAGCAAACATAATATTAACAAAAGTGGATGGTGCAACAATGGCGAGCAAAACAAAAACCACAAAAAATGCAAAGAATTTTGCAAACGAAAAATTTCAAAAAACTTTCCATAAACAACAGAAAGAGAATGCAAAAGCACAGCAAAACAAATACAATAAATTAACAAAAGCGGTTGTGCGGCAGTGGTGCACCACTCGAATCCCGCTAACGGTATATGTAAATATGTAAACTGTAAAGGCAGCAGTGCAAGCCATGTGGAAACTTCAACTATTTGAAAATGATTACTTTTACTTAGCATAGCACCAAAGACATACCAACAGAGATGGCGAACCCGATTCCCCAATCGATGACGATTGAGCAGACGTTCCATTGCCCGACCATGAAGAAGTTCGAATACCAATTACGTTCGACGCAATTACCCGTCTGAAAAACAACAAAGTGGCGGTGGCCGATGGATTCCCGGCCGAGGTATTCAAACACGGCGGCGAAGAACTGATAAGAAGCATGCATCAGCTTCTTTGTAGAATACGGTCGGAGGAATCTGCCCAATCCTCAAAAGGGGGACCTCTGCGCCAACTACCGAGGGATTATCCCCTTCATCATCATTCTATTGAGCAAACTCTGTGAAATATTAAAGCCTATTGTTAACAAACTAACTGGATCTTATCCATGTGGCTTCAGGCGTGACAAATCAACAAATGAATAGATATTCGCCCTGCTCCAAATTTTCGAAAAGACCCGTTTAAAGCAGCTTTTAACAGCACGAGAAGGAGCTGCCTTTATGCCGCTAGGATTGAATTTAGTATCCCCGCGAAACTAATACGGCTATGTAAACTGGCGTCGAGCAATACCAAAAACTCCGTCAGGATCAAGAAGGACCTCTCCGAGCAGTTCAATACTAAACAAGGCGACTCCCTATCGATAATATTGATATCTTTGGCCTCAGTAACCGCGCCGTTAGTTCTGCTTTCTCCAGACTGGTTAAGAAGCGAAAAATGGGTTCGGTAGTGAACGAGTGCAAGACGAAATATTTCCTGTCATCAAACAAACAGTCGTCGCACACGCGACTCGGCTCTCACGTCATTGTTGACAGTCATAACTTTGAAGTCGTAGAAAATTTCGTCTATTTAGGAACCACCAATAACAACGTCAGCCTCTAAATCCAACGCAGAATAACTCTTGCCAGTGTTACTTCGGACCGAATGAGCAATGGAGAAGTAAAACTCTGTCAAAACAACAATTATCAAACTCTACAAGTCACTTATCATCATCTGCGATACGAGTTATAGAGAGAAAGGTTCCGTGAAAGATTTGTAGTCCTTTGCTTATTACCAACGGCAAATACCGCAGTCGATGGAAAGATGAGCTATATGAGATATATGGCGACATTGACATAGTTCAGCGATTTAAGAGAACTCGCCTACACTGGCTAGGTCATGTCGTCCGAATGAACGAAAACAGGCCAACTCTGACAGTATTCGACGCAATACTCGCCGGGGTAAGCAGAGGAAGAACGACCAGCCAGAGAAGGACCTAGCTACACTTGGAATATCCAATTGGCACTAAACAAAGGAAAGAAAGAACGACTTGCGCACTATTGTAAACTTGGCAATAACCGCGTAAACGGGGTCTATGCAAATAAAGAAGAAGCGGAATTATTTTTGGAAGCTATGTCACAATCAAATATTTAAGTTGTAGTCAATTTTTTCACATAAATTCCAGCAGCAGTAGTCTTCTCTTAACTAAACTATTAATATGCCTTAGGTTCATCTGCAAACTTGTCAGACTTGTTGGCATTTCCTACAGGGAAGTTGTCAATGCATTTGCCTCATAAGATGCACACATGGGGTGGCCGCTTTGGCGAACACATCGAGTGTGGCAAGGCGGGCTGATGACCACTCAGGCGCACGAAGTCTCCATTAATTTGTGGTGAAGGAGTACATGGCAGTTACCAAACAGTAATTATATATGAAGAGTTTTGTAAACATGATAGTAGTATGCGAATAAATTGTAAAACAAATTAGAGAATACGTGTCCACGCGTATGAAAAATCAATGGAGAACTTGCGACATTATTGTAAAAGAATAATATAATAGAATATAATGAGCGATATCATATTTAATATCCAATTTCACGGACGGTCAAAAAATGTTTGTACTTGTGGCATGGTTATATTTGCAAATAGCTATGGATTCCTAATCCTCTCGACGAAAAATATGAGAATCCCACTTGAAAGATTTTAAAACCAATCTCTTTTCTTAAAAACACCTAGGCGCTATAGACCAAGAGACTACCATATATCGCCGTAGCCATATGAGCTTCACCCAAATCTGTAGACTCACCTAATTTTCATTTCAAAATCATACAAAGTCGCAGTGGCAACATGGCAACACTGCCTGCAACCACATGCAAAACATGTGCAACGAGATGAAAACTCGCTGCAACACATAAAATTTAGCAACGCTTTGTTGGTGTTGTTGACTTTGTTTGGCGGTTGGCGTGGAATACAATAAATTCTCTCGGCTTTCAATTATGAGAATGAACATGTGCTGCTGCGCATGTGTGTGTATGCAGTGTTGCTGCTTTGTCGCTTTGTCACGTAATGCAAGAAAGTTGCCACATCCGCTTGTGCCACTTGTGCAGCGTGAAATATGCCACAAATAAACACAATTCACAGTTCCACTGACAATTTGATTTCGGTTGTGTTTGCACTTCCGCAGTCGCCGCTTTTGCATTTCCTAACACATTTGACGATAATTGCGTATGTGCAGTTGTGTGTGTGAGTGCATTCTTTATGCGAATACATAATTCACATTATGCGTGTGCAGCCAGTATTGTTTATGCGCGGATGGTGGCAACGCTGGGAAGCAATCGAGGGTGTGTGAATAGAACCAAATTTTAGTTATTTGCTTATTATTCCCTGGGCATGGTGTGTTAAGTTTGCCGAGAACTTTTTAGTACCCTGAAAGAAACGTCTCAGGCCCTATAAAGCACCATATATATATATACATATACATAGTATATGATCATCGATTTAGACCCACCCATGATAAAGAATATTACGAAAAAAATATTATTATTTTGATATTTTCTGATAAAGATAATTTTTTTAAGAGCTTTTTTATAATTAATAATCCTACTCTATTAAATAATGCAACTTAGATATAGAAGCCTAAAAATTAAATTTTTTTCAAAAAATTTTAATATCAATGTATTCCTAAACCATAAACCGGGTTTTTGAATACCAAGTCCCAGCTATGCTTTAATTATACATCACATTAAACCTCAACCTTAAATACTCTCGCCCACCTACTGCCGTGTCTTCCACAAATCCAAGCCAATCTCGTAAGTTTCCAAACATTAAATTTGCATAAGAAGACAGTATCTGCCATCAAGCTAGTCAACTCGTAAAGTCCTTGTACAATATTATTACAATGCAAACATTTAGTGGAAATTTCGTGTAAATCCACTGCTGCTACAGACCAACTAAACAGTCAAGCAAAGCGATAATAATAATTTCATGCTACGAAAATCCGATTGTAATTAACGTACACAACATTCAAATTCTTGCTAATCTCGCTGCTAACAATAACACTCAACCAACCACACACATACACACGCACACCCGCGCAGTATCAGGAGCAAGCGTCGCCTCCAGCATCTAAGCTGCTTGCCGGCGCTTTGTGCTTCTAGGCCACGGACTTAGCTCATCTTTGGCCACAGCAGGCTGCGCAGCAGGAACTTTCGCACACACCGACACCACTACTAAGCCACTGTTATCACAGCACTGCACTGCCGAACGAAATTGTCATTAACTTCCGTGTTGCTTCTCAGCCGGCTGTGCTCCTTACTGTGCGATAACACTTCTATATGAATTTTATTCAAATTTCTTCAAGGCTGCTTGGACTGTGGCGCTCTATTGCGCTTATTGTTACTGTTGCCGCTTGCTGTAAGAAAATGTTCGCTTTGCATGTGATTTTGGATTTGTGTTAAGCGAAGCGTTTTTATTGCGCTGTGAGTGAAAGCCATTTACATTGAAATATGTTTTAGACAAGTTTTAAGCGCTTGTTGTAAATTTTGTTGCATGTTTAGTTAAAAATGAAGTTTTAATTTTTTCTAATGTTTTTTTCCGAAATAGGGACGATTTTTTTTAAATATTTTTTTCTTTAAAGTCATGGGTTTTTATACTACCTTATTTATGTGGCCAGTGTTCTCATCAACAAATTGTGTTTTATGGCCATTTAATGATTTGCTAAGAACACAGTTCGCTGTGTTTTAAAATATGGCCGATGTGGTGTATTTACATTTTATAGCGACCAATTCTTTCTATGTTCAAGATCTAGATGAAAATTTTGGTAGCAATTGGGAGCAAAAGCGAAACAAATTAGTACTTCAAGATGGTACATATCATCGCCTAAAATGCAAAACAACAATCATAAAAAAATCTAACTTGAGTTTTTTCATTGCTTACGACTCACTACATCTTGCTACGTATATGTCGCATAAAATTTTCAGCTTTCGCTGGTAGATATAACCAATATATAACCAACAAATAACCAACAAATAACCAACAAATAACCAACAAATAACCAATATATAACAAATATATAACCATGTTATAACCAAAACTCAAATTTTGTTTTAATATGGACTGTTTCTATTATATCGTTTTTATTTCGCCTGCAAACTTATGGGAAGTGAGTTTACGACATTTTTCATTTTAAGTGAAGATATATTTCAGTAGCGATAAAAAGGATCTTAAGCTCACTTAGTAACGACAAAGATTTAAAAGGGTTACATTAGGTACCAAATAGCGGGTCTTTATTTAGACGTGTGGTATTCAATAAGGTAATAATTTTTACGTACTGTAACTTGATTTATATTCAGTTTGGTTTGCCATTATGAACTTATATACTTACTTCGAAATAAGGTTTCCAAATACACTTTATGGAAATGCATCTCGTGGCAGAATTGAAACCGATTGACTATCAAACGCGTCGCATGTAGGTATATGAACCCAAAACGAGATGACCACCGATCCCAATCCCGATCCCGATTTTCAACGAAAATTTTGTTCAGCGTGGAAGTGCTCTTTTGGTTGCCAAAACCAAACAAAATTTAACGTATTATGAGTTAAGATAATCTACAAGCCATTATTGACACGCCGCACAGTGGGACCGCTTCATACAAGCCGCGGCAAAAAATAGAAGGAATCGAGGTAGGGCTTTGAAATTTGGCACACATCTCTCATATTGCCAAATTAGATGAAAAAAAAAATTTTGTTAAAATCCGCCCACAACCACGCCCACCTCCCATATAGCACAAATATCAAAAATCATCCTACAGTAACAAAATTTTCTATAGCGTAATATTTTGTAAATATAAGCTTGTCCAGAAAAAATAAAGCAAATCCGCCCACAATTACGCCCATCTCCCATATAATATAATCACAAAAGTTGCAATATTTTCGCTGTTATCACAGCTAGACTGTTAAAAATTGTCAAACGGATTTGAATCAATAAAAATTATTATTTCTCTAAAAATGAAACAAGTCCGTCCACAACTACGCCCACCTCCCATATAACATAACCAATAAATATTCAAAAATGATCATATATTATTAATTATTTATTCAACAAGTAATTTTTTAACATCATCATCCAATTCTAAAGTTTCTTATTTTCTTCTTTAAGTGGCTTGGTTTCCGCATTAGTAGACCACCTTTTAAAAGTTAAATTATACCCAATATGTAAAATAAATTCCATTGTTTTAATTCTAGCATGTAAGGGAGAAATTCCCAATTTAACTGCTTCCTAATTGCATGATTTTTTGACAACGGATTCTAGGTTGTTCATTTCTTTAGGGCTTGCATTACATATTTAACAGACAGATGATGCTTTACAACCAGTTGCTGCTTGAGCTATTTTTGTGTCCATCATGGTAAATAAGAGATTGTGACGTATTTCAATAACCTTGTCCTTCATAGTCACAAATGTTGGCAATATGTTGATTATGGTTTCCTGTATCCTTTCGACAATTTCTTTAGTTTGGTTTGCGGTTTCCTTGGCATATTCAAATTGAATCGGCCGACAAAACTTTGTGGAAGAAGGCCTAGAGTTCTTCCATAACGTGTCTGTTTGGTCTATAGTTGTAAGCACTAAAGGCACCATAGATACCATAAATAAATTTGTATCAGATATACCATCAAATTCGTTAGGTATGAACTGGTGGTATTCACTTTGATTTGACGAACCGTCACAACCCCATTTCGATGTTAGAGTCATTATTTCTGGAACATGAGTTAGATTTGTGAAGTTCTCGGCGGCCAAAATAATTCTTTTAGCTGTGCGATCAAGTAAACTTTGCAAATCAACTTGTGTAGATATTGGTGTAATAGTAATATTTTCAGGGTAACAATGCCTTTTTTCCTTCCGAACTCTATAATACGGTGGCAACACATCACATCCGAAGTCTTTAAGCACATTTCGAACAACTTCATACTGATGCTTTGATAACTGTGCATCAATTAACATCGCCAACGCTTTTTGAGAATCTAAGTATATCTTCTTAATAGCAGCTGATCCAGCTGCGGTCCTAATTCTTGTTCAGAGTACTTATCTCGAAGTTGTTAGACCTTGTAACGTTTAGCCCGTTCACTACATTCTTCAAATTTCTTTACCGGTCGTTCAGCAATTAAACTACGTTTATTTGAAGTCCCGGGTAATAATTTATCAACCATCTCTACAGTAAAATTCTTCTCCAGCCATACAGAATGATTTTTAAATAGTATGTTTTTTTCCTGTGGCATTGGTTTATTTTAAATTGAATGAACTTATGTACCTTTTTTTAATTTGTTCTAAAATTAACTTCACCTTATCTTCACTAAAAGAAGGGAATTTATCCCTCAAAAACTGCGTCAACATATCACTTTTTTGGCCGCACCGAATAAATTCCTCAGTAAGCTGTCGATTACTTATGGAAACGGATGACATTTTGCAAATATTATTTGCAATATATATTTATACAATCCCACTTGTTAAGAACTGTTAGGTTTTTATTACACAACGAATTTCGAAATTACACAAACGCTACTTTAAATTATCAATATGTGAACAACACAACAACCGTTCATAGCTATCTTTGATCCTTATCCGCACGTATCCGCAGTTCATTTTTTCGTTATCATATTCCTTAAAGTGTACATAAAATATTAGGACTAACTAGACAATGTAGGTACACGTAGCTAATAGTCAAAACTATAATTTTTATGTAAAAGTGTTTAAAAATGGTTTTATTTTAAAACTTTGTCAAAATTGACATGAATTAGGCCTATGAAATGAAAATAATTATTTTATAATATATTATAATATATATTAGGATGGACTTTGAAGTCACTTCTTATTGCATAAAACGTCGAAACCCCATACGTCTGTTCTCATATGTTTCTCAATATTTTTCACAATTTTCAAGAGTTCTATTTTTATTTGACTTTAAAAATACATTGTTAAGTCAGTGAAATGGCAATTCGCAAATACGTGATAAATTAAACTATATTCATTGTCTAGAAACACTACTGGAATGAAATTTTGTTAAAATTAGATAGTTAAAAATTACATATTTTTGCCGCCTATTACCCATTGTGCGCCGTTACATCCTTAAAAAGTCACTGTGTGATGAGTTCTATGAGCAGAGGGAATCATTGATTTATATGTCTTCAAAAATGAATAAAATAAAGAATGAACATAATGTTAAAGCCAATGAGAAACATTGAAGAACTATGATCAATGACTGCCTTTTTCGTGTCTGAAATGGAGGATGTTGATGTGAACGAACTTTGGTTCCAACAAGACGGCGCTACCTGTCCTGCAGCCATCGAAAC
This sequence comes from Bactrocera dorsalis, assembly GCF_023373825.1. Taxonomy (NCBI): domain Eukaryota; kingdom Metazoa; phylum Arthropoda; class Insecta; order Diptera; family Tephritidae; genus Bactrocera; species Bactrocera dorsalis. The sequence continues at coordinate 8,132,558 of NC_064304.1, read as the reverse complement.
AATCAATTTATTCTAAAGAACTTTTAGTGAGCGCATGATCTCGCATCGTGGGCCCGTTTGTAGACCTCAAAGTTGTGTTATTTCAAAACGCTGCCCTATTTTTTGGGGGATTATGTGAAGTAGGTTGTCTACGCAGTTAAGTTCGAGACCATTGACGCCTTGGAAGAGGATATTTAGCGCATTATTGCTTACAAACGGCCTTAATTGCTTCAAAAGTGGTCGAAAATTGTGTCTCTGTTCCTGTCACTTATAATAACGATATAACATGCAAACATAATGGCGAGCCCTTAACTTTATAATAAAACTAAGTTCCTGGCCATAGCATTAAATTCTTCTTCATTGGTTATAGCCGCGTTTTATATCTTGTTGAAAACCACATGTCTAAAAAAACACTCCCTAAAGTATTTCAAGTATTCTCAAGAGTACAATTTAGACAAACCTTGAAAGCTCACCTGCCCTTATATCTAGGCAGCTGAGATCATCTGTAGAGTTTGTACAATATTTAAAAATTTAGATGGACTACATTTACTCTAAGCAACCAAGCAATAAACACAACAGACTATAAAATTACTTGCTAGATGTCGCTGGTATAGGAATTTTGTCAAAATCTGCAAAAATGCAGAACCATCCGACTTGAGAAAGAACTAGGCTATTTATTTCTCGTTCAATGCTCTAGATCGTTAAAACAGCTCGCTAATGTTTTGAAGCGGTTTTAAAAATGCAATAACTTCCAAACACAATATTTATCTCAATCAACACATATGAGCCAAACACCCCCAAATATGTGAAAATACTATACGAGTATATACTACCTTACATACTTACACTTTTATAGTACATACACTTTCGGTTACCAACAATTTGTCGCTCAGTGCCGCCATCACTTCTTTAAATTTGTTATCACAAAGGTACAGCATTACAAGTTTTTCACGAACAACAACACAACAAATACACACCAAATATACATAAACGGTAATAAAAGACACAGAAATAACGTTTGCGCTTATCTCGTTCGGTTGCAATGATTTTGAATGTCAAAAAAAGCTTGTAACAGTTAAAATTCGAAAGTGTCTACGCCATGTCCGGAGATGAAGCGCCGACAAATGAAGGAAGCATGCTACGAAAGGAAATTGCTGGTAAAATACGCCAACGAAAGACAGAAAGTATAGAATATAATCTGCACGAGATAACACCACTGGCAAAGGCCATGCGAAGACTCACCCACACTCACTCACAGAAAAGCAGCCTGGCAAGCTGATGTGGATTTAGCCAAAAATTGCAAATGCAAATGACCTATGAAGTGCTTGTAGAACAAGGGAAGTAAAGTAGGCGAAAACAATAATTTGAAGCAGGCGCTTCAAAGATTTAAGGAATATCATTTCATGGCTGAGTGGCGGAGATACATACCATAGAAAAAGAAATATGCCTTTATTTTGACCCACCAGTGCGTATGAGTAATTTTCTTACTAAATTCCGAGTAAGCCAATGCACATACATACTAATGTGTGTATGTGTTTTATATTTTTCCTTTATATTTTATTTTTTTTTCATTCCTAACAAATTTTGTTAAGTCACTAATGCGCCTGCTTACTAAATTGAAATTTATCTGCGTAATTGCTGCCCAAAATCCTTCCATTTTCATATTCTTATTAATGCATAAGCTTTTGTTATTTAAAAGCACTTTTTGCCTTAAATACGCTTTCTTATTCACCAATTTTACAGCCATTTAAAATCCTTTCCAAACACATTAGTTGTTTACGTAAGTAAGAGATTTGCCTTTTTTCCACCTTTTCTATCTTTTTATCATTTTCTGCCGCCGCAGTCGTTCGATATTGTCTAACTGCGTATCTCTTACATGCAACTAATGCTTCGGGCACACACACATGCACGCACACAAATGAAAATAGCTTGAAAACTTATTTTGCATATCTCGCAAGGATGCTTTCCGATGTTTCCGGTTTAAGTTTCCTTTTCATTCATTGCTCCTCGCATGCCGTCCCACATTTCCGCTGACCCTAATGCGCAATTTAGAAAATGTAAATGGCTTTGTGGTAGACACCTTTCACAAATTGAGTTGCTTTTTTTATTTCACCTTATTTTTCTATTTTCTTCTCTTATAGCTGTATGTATGTATGTATGTATCTTGGTGCTGATATGCTTTTGTACTCGCCTGCAATCAGTCTACATTAATGCCATGTTAATGTTCCGTTATGGTATTGTGGTTTTAGGCAACGTCATCTAGGTTCTCTGGTCGGTACAAATTACCGGATTTACTTTTGCTTTGCTTTGTATTAAAGTGGCATAGCTCAGATGTCTTAGAACTTTCGTTTAGTGTACGAAAACTTTGGTTGAATAAAAGTGTGTATCTTCTTTCTTGGATGATTTTTTTGAAAAATTTTAAATTCTATGGGAATCCTACATTGTAAATATTTTTCTTCTACCTTTTTTGAATCTTCATAAAATTATCTTTTAGGTTGCTATTATTTTAATCTTACTGCCTGAAATCCAGATATTATTTATTTTGTTTGTAGTGTTCCATAAAAGTAACAATAGAAAACCTTTTGTTTCTGTTGCTTCACTCACCAATACATTTATAAGCATCTTTCACTACATATCCGAATTTAAAGTGCTGTTAATGAATGCTTTATATTTAACATATGAAGACATATCACATCTCTAGCCGTATAATATAATATGTGATGTTATCATTCCGTTGACAAGTGGATCTGTGGAACTACCAAAGATCCCTATTTTTTGCAGAAAAAAGTCTGTCTTATCGAAATCATTAACAAAAAGTTATTATAGCATATTTACGCTGTAAAAAACAACAATATACATCTATGATGGCAAGTGATGGGATAATATGAGTTTTGATATGATAATGATATGTTGCGATGAGATCTGAAGCGTTCCGATATCTTTTGATAAAGACAAATGTATCGTTTTTTTACATTTTTGAATGACTACGACTACGTATTTGTAGTCGTGTTTCATTATACGAATGTTTCTCGTGCTAAAACAACCATAACAGCATGCTTTGATGGGAGATGATGCTTATGCTTATGTCATGCGATATGTTTGGTGTGATAAGATGATATCTGATATGATTTTATCACTTGGGGTGATGTGATATGATATGATATGATGCGATGTGATGGGATGTGATATGATATGACATGATGGGATGTGATTTGATATGATGCGATAAGATGAGATGTGATGTGATGAGATGTGATATGATGTAATATGATGCGATTTGATATGATATGATGTGATGTGATTTGATGTGAAGTAAAATTTCAATTTTTGCCCTTATGGTAAAACCAACAATATATGGCAATATATTTGATACTTGATTATTTTATGAAATATGATGTAATGTGATATGCTTTGATTTGATTTTATAATTGAAAATAATTTAGTCGTACTATAAAATTTTTACACCGAGATAACATAACTATGCGATGCATTGTGATAACATATAATGTGATAAGATATTCTCTATAAAATAAGTATACTGTTATGCCAACAAAACACACAGTATTATTTTTCAATGATACGATGCCTGGCAATGTGATATAATGATATGTGTTGTGATTTAACTATTTTGATACGATTTTATAAAACATCAACGAGCCCTTCTGAACAAATTTGGGATGATATTTTCAAACAATTTTTGACACTAAGACAACAACAACAACAAAAAGCAATGCATATGACGGCATGCGATGTGACGTGCTAAAATGTGTTGCTATATGATGTGAGGCAATGTGATATGACGTGACAAAAGCAGAAAAAGTTTAAATGTCTTCCTTTATGACAACAACAACAACAACAACAACAACAAAATATACCACGATATTTGATATTTGCTGATTTTATGTGCTAAGCTGTTTTTCGGTTTGATTTTCATAATGTGATGCGAAATAATATAATTTGTCATGATACAATGAAATCCGTAAAAAAATATAGTTATAATAATAAATTTTAACACTAAATATTTTAAATTATTTTTTTCTATATTTTACCCTAAATACTATACATTTCCATCAAAATGCCACAATTTTCTCTCTGCATTTGTGCCAAACTTCGAAATCCTTTGATGGTTAATTATGATTTGTTTGATCAGCGTTAATTCTCATTTACAAATTACACGTTATTATATAAACACATGCCATATTTAAATTCAGCGTTATATAATCCCCAAACGAGCTATTTGTGCTTGTAAAGCAGCTTACCGAATTTATTTAATTTATTCATAATTCAAAATGCACAATTCTCCGTACAGCGAGTGATGAAACAATAGTTAAATTTAATTTGCATATGCAAAATTCAAGCAAAAAAACCTATCACAATAACAGACCATAGAAACGATTAAATATATTATACATAAATAGCAAATAGTGTTATTCATGTGGTAGCATCGAATGTAGAGAAACTAAATGTGCTATTTGCACAGCGCTCCACAAAAGCCTTAGATTCCGATAATTGCATTTGCAGTTGCAGCTGATGTCGCACGATTTAATGGCAATTCTGGCATGGAAATTCCGCAAATTGAATATGATTTATACTCGCATTTACTCGCACTGAGAACTAGTTATATACATATGCACACATACACATACATATGTATTTGTTTAGGAATATTCATGTGTGTGTGCGTCTGACAATTATTCGCAGATGTCAAAGATCTAAATTGAATTATGCAGACCACAAAAGTGAGCAAGACTCGCTTGCTTCTTGTTACTAAGACTAAGATTTTTGTATATGTATATGTGCATTTGCCTAGCTATGTTTATACATAGTATATATGTAAGAGATTATTCGCACTTTTAGTAAAATAAAAGACAAATTTGTTATTAGGAATAAATTGAAGGAAATTTAAAGCTTAGTCAATTAGTCAGAAAAAAATAATAATTTTCTAAAGAATTTAAATTTCAATGTTTGTTTAAAATTAAAAAAAAATTAAAAAATTATGAAAGATAGTAGAAAATTTGGTATAGTGTATTATTTGTATTTTTAATCATTGAGATAAAATTTTTAGTCCTGCAAAAATTACATTATTACTTTCATATAAAATCGTGCACTGCCCAGAAAAAAAGTGGTGACGTTAGTAAAAGCAGTAAAAGCATTTCAAATCAAAGCTAATATCAAAAATATCCTTTCTTAATTTTTAAAACAATCTACAATTCAATTCAAACAACTTGCCAATTTTCTCTCCCACTTTCATCTCCTTGACCAGATCCAAACCAAACTATCTTTCTAAATAACAATGGATAACCATCAAACCATCTGAGAAGTAGCCGCGGCCAACATTTGAAATAGAATAGATAATCGTGAAAGAATAAATGCCAAAGAATGTTCTTTCTATCATTCGAAATATTTCCCCTTAAATTTTAAGATTCTGTGTTTTTTTTAAAGGGCAACCTCGAAATGTATCACGCCTTAATACCAAACCCTATCTTTTGATATTTATATTTTTTTGTAATGCTTAACCGAAGCACATCGCTTAGAGAGCACAGCCACCCACAACACCGAATCTGGATTCGATCCATATTCTTAAGATGGTTTTTCCTACTTCTTAGCGCCAGTTGGCAGTAGCCACTTGGCAGTGGCACAGTAGCTTCTCACAAAATCAGTAAAGCCATTCATAGTTGGCTTAGAAGGTATATGTACTAGTCAAGCTTATAGCGGAGGTGTAAGAGTAGTAATTTATTTATCCATATACCTAGTTCATAACTCTAGAGCATCATTTTTTTTGGTGTGATGTGATGATGTTTCTTTTTATATTTGTTATACAACTTCTCTAAAAAAAACTTTGAAAAAAAAATATTTTTGCAAAGACATTATTAACAAAACACTAATACTATACTCAACAAAAGATATTAATATATATATAATTGATCAGTGTGACGAGCTGAGTGGATGCAGCCATGCCCGATTGTCAGTATATCAGAATATATGTATATACATATATCCGAAGTTTTGCACAACTTTTTGGAAGTCGATTAAAGTTGAGGTTATAGGGGCTATAGCTGTCATATAAACACAACTATCAAAATCAAGTTCTTGTAAAGAAAACTTTTTATTTAACAAAATATCACGAAATTTGACACAGATTATTGTTGAAAATAACAGTATAATATCTGAAGATATTGTTTAGATCGGACCACTATAACATATAGCTGGCCTACAGACCAGCCTTTTGAATGGAAACATTTTTATTTGTGGAGCTTCTATCCTGGGTTTAATGGAAGTTAGCGTTTTTTTTCATATTTTATGTTACTTTTTTTATTTATTTTTATTAATTGTTTTTTTACAAATTTTTTTCCCCGTTTATAAAAAAGTAAATTTGTTTGTATTTGATTTTAAAATATTTGAAATATAGATCTAAACTGGTAGATTTCTTACCATATCGTCACCTAAAGTGCAAAATAACGTAACATCACTTTTCATAAGTTTACAGGCGGAGAAAAAACTATATAATAGAAACCACTCATTTTGAAACGAAATTTCAGTATTGGTTATAAAGTGGTTATACATTGGTTATATATTGGTTATATTTCACATCGAAAGTTGAAAATTTTATGCTGCATGATGTAATGAATCGTAAGCAATAAAAATTTCGATTTCGATTTTTGTGATGATACGTTTCCACATTTCAGATAATGCTATAATCTTTACACTTAATACTTATACCTTCGAGAATATTTTTTCTATGAGACTTCCTATAACTATTTTTTGCCATCTTTTAAAAATCTCACATTTTGGCGCTTAAATTCGGTTGTATTTTCGAAGAATTAAAAATTGTCGATTTAATACAAATACACCTATTATTACTGAGATATATGTACCTTTGTGTGCCTGCTGTCACTTACGCCTAGCCGCTTCTGCAGTAGTTGCCAACGCTTGCCGGATTGGTCACTACATACATGGTTACATATTTATACACATGCTTGAATGCCTGAAATATGCATATGTGTTAATGCGCCAGTACAACTGTAAATGCAATTGCAGCGCAGCATGCACAAACGTAAATAGGTATTGCATGCCGCTGTAAGAGTCCACTTGAATGCAACTGCGCCGCCGCAAAGCTCTGCAAGTGGTTGCTGACTGGTGTGCAATGCATTTGTGGTCACCGCCAGCTTCTTTCACTTGCCAACCAGAAGGTATTCGCTTTTATGTGCGCCTTCACCGCATCCACTCAAACCGCTCATTCATTTCGGGCCAAATGCAATTGCCACACATTCACACACACACACATGCAAGCACATACCGTTATTTGTAAATACTAATTTATTGGGATTTAAGGCATTTGTGTGATGTGTTCTGTGGATTTTTATTGTGTTTGTGGTTATTTGTTGAATCGACGCCTTGTTGTTGGTGTTGGCATGCCAATGTTAGCAATTGCGAAAAATCTTCAATTTGCATCATCCTTAGCAACTTTATTTACACTTTGGGTTGCGGCAATGGAGAAATCATTTTGCATAAATGCAATTATTGTGCTTGTGTGTGTGGTGAGGAAGTAATGAAGCTATAATGCGTAACTGCCGAACTGCATACATAGATTTGCATAAATAGATATTGAGGAATGCGGCACGAATTTTAGACTTACGCTTACCTGCTACATGAGTACATACGCACTTGCCACAAATGCATTTATTCTCTCGAACATCAAAAAGACAACTTAAATTACAAATTCGATTTCTTCATTTTCATTTGGAAAAATGGATTTTATCATGGATTGGATGCTGTTTACCATTAATAAACACCTAGCTTACTCTTTAGGTCAGCAATATTGATTGCCTTGCATTATTTCTGTTCATAACTATTGTGGGAAAGCTTTATTTCGTTCAACTTGAGAAGGAAACATAAAAGGAAAGAACTTTTATAGCTCTAACCTAAAAAAAATTACATTTTCCTTGATCCGGGAGGATTTCTGAAAAAGGGAGTCTGACGGTACTGAAGATTATTCTGCTTTTTTGATAAAAAAAAGAATAAGTTGATTGTTATTGTATTCGGCTGAGGTGATGGAACCATGTTTCTTCCATTGTCACATATCGACCACGAACTTTGGTTTTAATACGATTGAACAGCTTTAAACACTCTTCAGAAGATTCATTCACAATAATCAAATCGTTTGATATCTTTGGAGTCTCAGCATTCTCCAGCAAGTTCACTTTACGGGCATCAGAAATTATTTGGGAACTTCTTTGATGTTTTCGTCGGTAACAGCCTTTTTCGGGCATCCACTGTTTTCATCGCCCACGGTGCTCATTTCGCTTCCTTTAAACTTAGCAAATCACCAGCCAATGGTTTATTTTGCTGATTCAAAGTTCGAATACAGTTTTATTTTATTTTATTTTATTTTATTTTATTTTATTTTATTTTATTTTATTTTATTTTATTTTATTTTATTTTATTTTATTTTATTTTATTTTATTTTATTTTATTTTATTTTATTTTATTTTATTTTATTTTATTTTATTTTATTTTATTTTATTTGATTTTATTTTATTTTATTTTATTTTATTTTATTTTATTTTATTTTATTTTATTTTATTTTATTTTATTTTATTTTATTTTATTTTATTTTATTTTATTTTATTTTATTTTATTTTATTTTATTTTATTTTATTTTATTTTATTTTATTTTATTTTATTTTATTTTATTTTATTTTTAATTTAATTTAATTTAATTTAATTTAATTTAATTTAATTTAATTTAATTTAATTTAATTTAATTTAATTTAATTTAATTTAATTTAATTTAATTTAATTTAATTTAATTTAATTTAATTTAATTTAATTTAATTTAATTTAATTTAATTTAATTTAATTTAATTTAATTTAATTTAATTTAATTTAATTTAATTTAATTTAATTTAATTCAATTTAATTTAATTTAATTTAGTTTAATGTAATTTATTTTATTTTATACGCGGAATCTGTACTAAGTATGATATTTCGTCTTTCGTATGTCAAATCTTCTTTGACTTATATAAATTCTACTTTAAAAAGCTCTTACAGCTGAACTTTCTAGATCGCCTCTCTTTCATAGTTGAAGCTTTTCTCCTTTTAGAAAGAAAACACAATCTCCAATTCAAATTCAAAAACATACATGTACTATCTTCGACCAAACTCGTTTTAATTATCGCATTTTTGAGCGCTTTTAATGCAATTTCACAGCGTTTTTTCGCACCCTTGAAGCATCACCTCTCCATGTTAAATAACGGAAATAATTCCATACAACACACACACCACAATTTTTCATCCCCACACACACACTATAAGAATTTTGAAATTTTTTTCGCTGCTTAACTTCGTAATTAATTGAAAATACTTAGACGCTCGCATAGTTGCTTCGGCTTGCACGTTGTGCTCTGCCACTCTCCCCCTCTCTTTCACCATTGCTGCATTGGCTTTTGCATTTTAATGTGCGCAAAGTGTTGCATTTATGCAGTTAATTAAAATAATACTTCCCTGTGGGTAAGTGTTTCTGCACATTCTTCTGCTCCGCCATTCTCCATCAGCTGCAACGAAATAGATGCACAACCACGCCAAATGCGCTTCTTCGCCATACTCTCTGCCCGCACATAGATCGTTAGATGCCTGCCTTCTTGGTGTTGTTTTCGTTGTTTTTGTTATTATTTTATGCACCACAATCTCATTCCGAGAACACAGTGCCTGTTGAAGATGTGGCATCCTCTTAATGTATTCGCCTTTTTTGTCGTTGCCACCTTTATTTAACTAAAGCGTTGATGTTTTTATTGTTGCTGTTTTTAGAACGCTTTGTACATATTAAGCACGACTTTGCTGCGTCGTGCTTGAATACAAAAGTATTGCATATTTATAAGGCGTTGCCATCGATTGCACCGCAAAAGCGAGTGAGTTGCAATTTCAAGGAAAATTCTCTTGGTTAATGGTGTGGAGCGCATAATGTCTGAAGTACGTCTTGTGCGCTGTGTACCTCATCACAGAGTCCAATTAAAGAGGAAAAGGCAATAGAAAAGCTGCACTGTCATTTTAATGAGAGTTTGCGTTGAATTGGAAATCATCGACAACGGAGGTGCTAATTTCTTGATGACTGCGAATAGATGAAAACTAATTTTGTATTGGAGAACTAATTAATTTTCTATCGTTAATTTCTAATTAAAAAAAAAAAAGAAATTATGAATCATGAATGAACCAAACAAACTTAAAGAAATCGGGTTTCTTGCCATTTTGTTATTCATTTGTCTTTTGGACCGTATATTATTGAGCGTATAATATTTTCTTTCTATTTACTTTCTTCCTGCTGAAAACGCTAGTAAAAATCTTGAGCATGCACTAGGTCCGCAGCGCTTCCAAGAAGTTTACACAAAGCGCAGCACGCATATACGAAGGGCACATCAGTAGAAACTGCACTCCATACACTGGTATTTAACATCGAAAGGACTCTTGAATATAAGGAATACGGAGTCAATTCGGAATAGTATTCAGTCAGTAAGTATTGATCTTGCTATACAATGCTGGATCAGAAGCATTTTGACCTCAAATGGGATAAGAGCAGACTGGAACTACACTGGAGTAGCCAAGGAAGTCTGCAGAGATACTCTCCGAGGTGGAGTACTATCACCGCTTCTATGCACATTAGTGGTGAATAAACTGCTAAGAAACTTGGACCGCAAAGCTACTAAAATAGTGGCATATTCGGACGAACTGGTACTAAACCTGTCTCCTATAGACTTCTTCGCTGAAAACTGCAAAATCGGCAGGACAACTACTGACTGTAGGAGGATTTACATATAGAACCTTCAGGCAAAATTCATTGAGTAATGGCGGTTTGGTAAACACCAAATATAAGATGCCACTTTTCAACAGTTTCCCTGTTATGAAGGTTCAAAGTAAAGATGGAAAGCGAGAATATACTGCTCAGAGTTAGGGATAAAGCACCCTTTTAAGCGGCCTGACCACTGCAGTATATTAAAAGCTGAGGTCTTTGCTATTGCGAAAGCCGCGAAGATGGCCACTAATGTACCTGCAGGTAATTCCAGAGTTAACTTCTTCATAGACAGCCAAGCTACAATCAAGGCAGTAACCTCATATCGCATATCGGACAGAAGTATCTTGGGAAACAGGGCAATAGTTGAAACTGTTGCCAGAAGCAAGTAACTTCACTTACTGGGTGCCAGGTCACAAAGACATAGGTGGCAATGAAATGTTAGATGAGATTGCCGAGAATAGTGTACAGCTAGCACCCGAAAAGCATGGTAAAGAAAATCAAAACCGATAGAAGAGACTGTAGGAACATGATCGGAATACTAACTGGTCACCATGGCTGAGGGCGACACACGGGAAGACTCCGGGCTGACAGATCGGGAAGACTCCAGACTAATGTCTACAAAACAATGAAGCATCTTTTGTGCACTTGTCCTGCATTGGCCAGACTACGCTGTAAGCATTGTAGGTCCCCAGGGTATATTACACTGTAGGAGTTATCGATAGTGAGCCACAAAGTCGCAAAAAATTCGAGTCAAGCGCAGATATTCTAGAAAACGACTACTCCTCTCGGATCTAGTAACTAAAATCCGTCTGATATAGCAGAAAAATCCAAATTTAGTCTATGTGTGGCTCATTGGTCAATCAGATTTACATAACCTAACCTGTACATTTCTGAATATACTAACTCACCGATCAATGGAACAAACACATATGCACACACTACGCTCGAATTCTGAAGCATCAGTTGCAAAACGATTCCAGATTGGCACAACGCGTATATGAATATATCCAACGTACTGCTTAACTTCGCAAGTAGTACGACGCCGCACTACGCTCCACAATTTCATTTGCCACAATTGCATTGTCACAATAAGTCATAGAATCCACAAATGCAGATACACAATCTAATAAAACCAATTCAATTTCTTGGTAATGTCATTCACTCCGACCATGAATGTGCGCTCCACTCAGCGTGGCCACGTCGTCCTCTGCGCTTAACTCCACTTCACTTCATTTTCTTTTCAATTCATTCTGCGTTTCATTTTCTACTTCAGCTCTTCCGCCATGCAATTTGCATAAATTATCCTCTTCCTTACGCTGCTAGTTATCCTTATCCTTATCCGTATCCTTATCTACATTTCCACATTTCTTACATATTAATGCTGTCGAAAAATCTTTTTGATGCCAAGTTCATGCCAATTTCCACAATTGACCCGCTCGCATTAGAAAAAGTTGACAAAGGCACCGAAAACGAAAACTGCCACACCAGTTTCCGTGGCGAAAGCATCTGCCCGTTAGTACGTTGCCTCGGTTGCAGCGCTGGAGCCCGCATTTTTCGCATTTTGACTGTCGCAAAATTGTAGTTGCAAACTTCGCCATGAATTTTTGCCACTTTTTATGGTTCGGAGTATTTTTTAAAGCTGTTTTTGCGTCAACTATTTGCTTGAAGGACAGTCTCTGCGGCTTTGTTGTCGAAAGCAGTGAACCCCGACGGTTGGAGCAGCTAGCCAGCAGTCTCGTTCGCATTAACCAACTTTCCATGTTGACTTTTTGCGCGTTTTTCAATGCGCTCTAGCTTCTTTAATGCAATTACAAATAATATCCGTCCACATTTAGCTTTGGTGCTTTGAGCTTAATTTTTGCTGTCTCTTTTTTTAACTAGTTTAGCTGGGCTTATCTCATTTTTCGTGCATATCTCACGCTTGTCATCACATTTTATGCAAGATTTTCGCATTAATCCTTTTTCGGTGTGACATCTCTTCTATGTTTATTTTCGGCGGGTTTCTTACCACGCAACCCCTTTAACATTTTAGGTTATTTGCCATTATTGCCCCTATGACCTGCAAGGTTAAGCAAGAGCATGAAATGTCACAATAAAAAACGTAATTTTTTGCTTTGCTGGTTTTAACAAATTTTACATTAATCCCATTAATTCGACGCCAATTTTTCATGGTCTCTGGATAATATGGCATGCCTTATCCTTTTTCAGCTTAATGATTTTTAGGCAAGTGCTGGAAGTTTGCATGAACAGTTTTCAATGCAAGTTATGTATGTGTTCAGCACTTCGAATACTACTTATATACATAAATTATCTTGAAAAAATAGAGATAATTTGAACGAGGTAATCTTGGAGTCACTTTTTTGTGCTTTTATTCGAGAACTGCTTTAACGCTTCTTTAATTGTATGTCTTCATTCCGGCCTTGAATTGATACTTTTCTAACAAAACATTGAATATTTGTCTTTACTTTATTTTCGAAATTTAGTTTAATATCGAAATAAAATTTTCTATACAATTAATTTATATATGCTACTTCATACATCCTAACTCTCCACATAAGCAATATTTTATAAATCAGTTTTAGACACTATAAATTTAGTCTTGCCTACAATCAGGCGTACTGTGAAATATTTTAGCAAAGGCACATACCCTTTTTATTGTTGATAAATCAGAAAAACAGCATATGGAATACAAATTGATGGCTTAATAGGTCGAAATAAAGACAAAGACTGAAAAATAAAACATTTTAATGCTTTGAACCCTTTTCATAATCTAAAAATAAAGCTAATATAAAATTTGCCTCAGAAAACACACAAAAGCAATAACATGCAATACCCTACAACTCAATTATTCTACATATATAATATATATCACACATATCTTAACTCTAAATATTGCTTATAAGCAATATTTTATAAATCATCATTAGATAAAACAAATTTAACCTGGCCTACACTTAGGCGTACTGTGAAATGTTTTAGCAAAGTCACATACCCTTTTTGCTATTGATAACATATAAAGCAACATAAGAAATACAAAGTGAAAGCAAAATATGTGTTAATAAAAACAGTAACTGAAAAGCTAAAAATTTTAGTGCTTTAATCATTCATGTATCCTTTTCAAAGTCTAAAAATAAAGCTTATCAATAATTTTTTTTTTTTTCAAAATTTTGCCTATGAAAAGACACGATGGCAATATCATTCAAACAAGCTCAACACAATTATTTTTCATATATGATATAAATCATTATTTATTTTTACATCAACTTGTCATTATTCAAATAATTATTACTTATATATAATACTTTTTTCTTTGCTCTCTAGAACTTAGTAGTAATTAAAGCAACTATGCTTTTCTTTCCAGATTATAATTTTCTTACACATCGTAGAAAGCTCAACGGCAACAAATTTAAAGGTAAGTTATGTTTCAATATTAATTAAGATTTAGGACCCTGATACGATAAGTCGTGAATAGTGATATATACTGCGACAAAATCGAAAATTATAAAAATATTATAAACAGGGTTACCAGCTGGGAGTTCGTAGTTTGTTTCTGAATGCAAACCAATAGGAAACTATTAGATTCAATTATGCGGCAACTTTTCTTAAGGAATTACATGGGTTTCTTCAGTTAAAAAACAGCCTCCAACAATTTTTTTCTCGTATAAAAAATTAAATATTTTATTAGAATTTTTTTATTGTTACAAACATTCACTATTAACAAAGAAAGTCTGAAATGTTTGGAAAAAATATTTTAAGCTCGGCCATTGTGACCCCTCGGAAAAAAGATGCGCCCACGTTGTCAGGGTAACTCCTTACAGAATCATCTAAAGTGAAAAAAATTATACGTGGTTTCGCTAAAAACTTAACTTACAACTTGGACGAAGGTACAAAAGAAAACTGAAAATTGGATTTTTGGCAGAGACATTTTTACAACAACATGTAAAAAAAAAATTTCTGTGAAAATTTCGACATTTTTTTCAAATATTTGTAATCAAAAAAATCCTTCGTCAAAGTCTTTAGGAATTGAACCTCAAAGACCTGTGTACAATTTCATGAAGGTTTGTTGATTAGTTCTCGAGAAAGCTTGCCAACGGACTTTAAAGATACAGTTTCGGAAAAAATGCCTTTAAAGACAGCGCACTTAGCCTAGCTAGCCTCGAGCGCACAAGTTCTCAAGGCTGTATCTCCATAACTATTACTGGCATTATCTTAAAAATTTAGGACATTATTCTAGAGATGTTCAAGAATTTAATAAAATAAAAAAAATTGGGTTTTTGAAACCCCTAAATCTATATAACCCCTTAACCGTTAAACAAAAATGAACTAAAGCTTACAAAGTTTATTTACTTCAAGTTTATAGTCATTTTACGATTGTACGTAAACAGGATTCTTCAAATACCCCATAGGCCTCTTATCACATGTACGAGTATTGCAAATTTTTCCTTCATATTTGTTAAGTAGTGTGAGTTTTCGGAAATACGGTAAAATAATAAAACTTTTCAATATAAACTTCCACGATATTTAAGTCTTTCTCTGATATAAGTTTTTGTAATCTAAATATGTAGATTACATCGTCTGTAGATTTGTCAGTTTGGCATTTGGCTTGACAACTATCCCTTTAGGGATATCCAAATAACTAGCATAATTATTTATCAGCACCAGGTAACTTTAATAATTGTCAAAAATGAAATAAAAAAAGCAAAAATATTAAAGTGGAGACAAGCGTTAAACGCAGTTTACCACAATTCTATCCAAAGCTCGCCAGTCACATTTAACTAATAAATAATTGTAAGTTGTTGTGGTTAAATGTAATTAAAAAACTTGTAAAACACAAAAAAAAAACAAATAATTGTATTTAGATTAATTGCAGTTAACTTTTTTTAAGTTGTATCCAATTTTTTTTCTAAGGATTTTTTTATTATAGTCTTTTTTAGGTATACTAAGTTTGCCATTAAGTTTGTAATACCCAGCAGGAAACGTCAGTGGCTTTAAAAAGTTTACCATTAAGTATATTTATTTAATCAGCGTGACAAGCTGAGTCGATTCAGTGTGTTCTTCTCTCACAGTCTGTCCTTGAGTCCTCAACTCCGTCTGTCCGTGTGTCTGTACGTCCATATATACGCGGATTATTCCCTCAGTTTTTGAGATATCGACCAGAAATTTTGCACATGTTCTTTTCTCACCAAGAAGCTGCTCATTTCACAGAATGGCCAATATTAGACCACCATAGCATATAGCTGTCATATAAACTGAACGATGGGAATCAAGAGCGTCTATGGAAAGCTTTGTCATTTGACGAGATATGCTCGCGACATTTGGCATATGTTACTGTCTAAGACAGTTATGTAAACTGCGAAGAAATTGTGCAGATCGGACTATTATAACATATAGCTGCCATATAAACTGACCGATAGAACGAAATGCTTTGTTTGGAAAACTTTTTTATTTAACAAGGTATCGTCACGAAATTTGACATAGATTATTATTCAATGCATAGCTACAATATGCGAAGAAACTATTCAGATCGGTCTACTATAACATATAGCCATCATATAAAGTGACAGATCAAAATTAAATAAAAAATAATATTAATCAAGTTTAAGATATTTTTATAATATTTTTTGCTATAAAAAATGCACTCGTGAGGGGTACATAGCTTCGGTGCAGCCGCAACTAACGTTTTTTTCCATTATTTTTAATATTTTTCATACAAAAGAAAAAATAAAAAATTACTTACCACACCAAATGTAGTGTCCGCAAATTACATGACTCCGGAAACCATGAACAACAACAACACAATTAAATATTGATTGTTCAAAAACAACAATAAAAATATATTAAACATAAGTACACAACTAAATATCCGTTACACTAAAGGTTTATGAATGCAAAGGACACTCTCAACGTCTAACAAACAAATGTAAATTTATCTGTTTTGCCGCATACAAATTTACAAATCCTGTAAGCAACAATAAAAAATGTATTCATATGTGACTAATGCGTGCATAATTGTCGAAAAAATATGAAAATATGCGCTTTGGATTGCCACAAAAAAGGCTCGATTGCATATGTTGTCTGCAACAACGGTATTGTATTAACATTTCATGCATTGATAGCGCAATTAAAATACAATAAAACATAGGGAAAAATAATACAAAAATAACAAACAAATAAACAAATAAGCAAATAAAGACTTATTAAAAAACTAAATTTATTAAAACAATACAAATTGCCGTTATAAATGTTGCTTGAATATAATGAAAAACACAGCCTAGAAGCCAACGGCAAAACGCAGCAAACAAGTTTTTGCAACCGAGCCTCGAAATTAACAAAAAAATATCATTTTCATAGACAATTTATTGCCGCTTACGTTATTGAAAAACAAAAACAAAGTAACAAAACAAATTGTGAAAGCTATTTCAAATATTGCTTATGATTCTCGCCAATTGGCAACAATTATTTTTTATGCCTGAGTGTGTTTTTTCCACTTTTCCATCACTTTTTGTGCAGACTTTATCGCCTTAATATTTTTAAGTGGTTTTTGCGCGGATAAATGCATTCACTTCAGCATGTGTGTGTGTGTGTCTGCGTGCAAATACTTGTTTTAATTCTACGCTTCAGAATTTTCGCGTATGAAATATTGCAAAAAACATAAAATATTCTAACTCGTTTTTCAGCGAAAATACTTGAAAAGTGTGATATATTTGAAAGGTTTTATCAAAGAGTTTTTTAAACATATTTTCCTCCTTAAAAAATTTAAAATATATTGCGCTTAAAACTGCACTTTATATGTTAAAATTACATTTTTGACATGATTATAATTTGGAACGTTTTTTTCCTCCCACATTACACTAAGATTACTACAATTGAAAGTAATCAAGTAATAATTATGTTAGGTTAGGTTGATCTGGTAGGACAATGAGCCACAAATAGACCAGTTTTGATTCTTTGCGATACCAGAGTGAAATCAGTTACTAGGTTCATAACGAGTAGTATTCTTTTAGGATGTCTGCGCTTGGCGCGAATTTTAACAGACTCTACGGCCTCACTATCGATACCTCCTTCAGTGTATCATACCGTGGGGACCCCAGATGCCTACAGCGTAGTCTTGCCAATGCGGGACAAGTGCACAAGAGATACTCCATTGTTTCCCTGGTGCAGTCTTCTCAATCTGTCACCCTCTCAATTGCACAATTACTTTTCAATCAAATCTAGATAAAATAATCTCACGCTGGCTTCGTTCATTTCGCAAAAAAAATTCAAAAATGATATAGTTGTTGTAATATTGGACTTATAACAGCTGTACAAATATATTATATGGTTTAAAAGAAATTTTAAGCATTTTTGCGACCCATTTTATTATTGAGTCTTGAAATACACCGAACAGGGTATAATAAGTTTGCCAAGAAATTTGTAACACATGCAAAGAAAATCGGAAACCCTTTAAAATGTATATATGGTATATATGCACAAATGACTCAAAAATCTTTGAGTTTGTCTGCAAATATGGCGACGAGTCTTTCAGTCTTTGAGATGTCAATCTGAAATTTTACACAAGTCCGGTTCTATCAAAAAAGCTGCTCTTTTACTTAAACTGCCGATTTCGTAAGACCCCAGGCCATACAGTTTCCATATAAACTGATTAACGGAATCAAGTTCTGATATAAAAACCTTTTTTATTTGATTTTACTTTTTTCATAAAATTTTTCAAGAGTTATTTTCAAAGGCAATGGCACATTCTTCGAATAAATTCTTTAGAACGAAGATAGAATCATAACATATTGCTGCTATACACACTAAGCAATCAAAAACAAATTTTTGTATGGAAACTTTTTTACATATGAAGAGATCTTTTTTTATTATTTCTTGTATAGTAAAAGGAAGCATCGAAAGCCGGATTGCGGAACTTTAATCAGATAAATCTAACCTCCCAATTCATATCTCTCCCACGACACCACCGAATAAGTATTGGGAGAGGGAAAGACTTTAAGTCTCATCTATCATACAGATTGACTGGTGCCTAATAAACGCATAATTCTTGATACAGCATTCTATATTTGTTTACTTGAAGTATACGCCAGCTGTTCCTTAAATTTTAATTTCGAGTCCAAAACTACTACCAGATAATTCAGTTGCGGCTGTGAAATAATGTGCATTCCCCTATGTTGAATGATACCCTTTATTCACCTTCCTTGTGCTTGATAGCAAGACTTCCGTTTTCTCCTCTTTTCGGTTGATGTATTCCTAACAACTCGTCGTACATCAAGTTCCATAGCAGAGGGCCTAGAACTGAGCCTCGCGGTACTCCACTCTAAATAGAGTAGCTCTGAGTGCCTTCGTACGTGTCGAATAACAATCTCCAATTTTCGATATAGCTCATTATAATATTTGCGAGATACTGGAGTGCGTATATTTCGTAGAGAGCTTTGATTATATTTGCCCACTTTGCGGAGTTGAATGTATTCTCACATCCAGGGTTATGGTAACGCGTAATATTTTTTGGTGCCACTTTTCCATCTTTTACCATTTACTGTACATTTCTCAGTATCAACGATTTCATTAGTGGACCTCTTTTTTAAAACGCCGTATTGTCTCTCTGATAATCCGCCGGCTTTTTGGATCGTTAACTCCAAGCAGTTTCCTAATTAATGGAATTTAGCTAAGCACAACTAACTGTATAGATATAAATATTGACAAAAAAATATATAAAATTATTTCCTAAAAATATCTTTATGATTTTATATATCGTCCTGGAAATTGGAACTTGACTAAAAACAACTAAATTTACAAATATAAAGATTAACAGCAAAATATCCAAATAAGTTCAAAATCAAAATCCAGAACTTGCCTATAAGCGAACTTACAACTCTTCCCATGGTACGAAATACTGTTATGATATTCAAAAACCTATAGTCCGACTGTGCTGAGCTTCCAGCACAGTCAGAACCAGTTATGGGGTTATTTCAAATGTAAACTCCAGATTTTAGTAAAGATTTCCAGAATAGAACCATGTTTGAGTCGGCTACACTAGAAAAATTGTTTCACAAAGTGACAAAATGAAAATAGCGATAGCGTTTTTCCTCCAGCTGAATGAAGTTAATTAAGAGATTAACAAAGCACTCTTAACCGAGTTGAGAAAAAGACCATAAAATCAAATGTTTTGTTCAAATGGCGGTTTCTAAAAAAAAAATTATTTGAATCGAAAAATCGAACTTCGGCCTTAAATTTTTTATAAAAAAATATTTTAAATTTCTAAATTAAAAAAAATTATTCGTCCTAAAAGTCGACCTTTAAGCTTACAGTAACTTGTTTTTCCTTTTCTGCTCATATTTTACTACTGAAATTCTTGCATATTAACATTAATATCAAGATAATAAATGACACTGCCAACTCTTCTCAGACAGCTCTCAAAAAACAGCAAATACAAATCAGTTTCTCTCTGTAAATATTAACAATTTTGCGCCAAAAAATAATAATTAAATTCAAATATATAAAACAAAAGCACAAAAAACGCCACACATAATTCACAGTGCGCACACATGCTACACTACTACAACAAGCAAAATATATATGCGAGATATTCCCCATTAAGGGCAACCGAAATGCAAACCATTGCCTTGTGGCCAAAAATACAAAACTCCTTCCGGCAAACCGCAAATACAAAGCGAACACACTTAAACATTTGCAACTGCAATTAATATCCTGCACTTTTATGTGTTTCTGTCTCGCTTTTCTTTATTTTTTTCCATTTGTCTGCACAATTTTCAACCATTCACAAGCACACGCAAGCATACGAGTATGTATGTATTAATGTGCCAGCGAGTGCATTTATGCGCCAGCAAGTGAGTAAAAACAGACGAACAACAGCCGTTGCTCTCAGCATCACTCGCATGCAAATCGCAAACGGATGAGCGCGCACCGGCTGTTGTGCCTTGGCATGACAGACACGCAGACAATTACGGCCGCACACACAACGCCAACTCACTAGCTGCCAGTTATGCACACACACAGACTCTGTGTGCGTGTTTGCGTGAGGGCGAGTGAGCGAGTGTGTGCAGGCATTCATTATCCTTCAGCAATGCAGTTAAAAATGTAATTACATTTTCCGCCGCTACGCCCTAGCAAACTGACAGTTACAACATTACATACACAAGCCCGGTATTTATATGTATGTTCAAGGTATACTCACACACACATACATATGTATGTATAAATATACACTTACAAGCGAAAACTGCAACTGAAAGCACTGGGAGCACTGGAAGCGCATGTGACGCATGTGCGGCATGGGCGAAAAAGGAAGTGGTAGAATAAAATGCATACTTTTGTAAATTTCATTTTGATTGTTTGTTTGCTGCTGTGCTTTGTTTGGGCAGCCAGGCAAATGCAGCGCAATTATCCTTAAAATGTTTATATACCAAGCAGCTGTGATTGCATGTATGCAGCTTAAAGTTATCCCTGCCGAATGGCAAGCAATTAAAACGCTTCTACATTGCCTGCAGCGTATGCACACGACTGCCTACACACACCTACGCAACACAACTATATTTGTATGTATGCGCAGCGGAGCTTACCGAAAAATAAATTATTCGTGCGTGTGCGCGCGTGTGTGTGTCATTATGTTATATTATAAGGCATCAAAATAATTGCGTTTCATTTGTTTGGCTAAGATGCAAAAGGTACACGAGGAATGAGCGCAACGGATTTGCATTCCTTGAAATTAATTAAATCACTCATACGCCATGTAGAACGGGCAGATTAAATACAACTAAAACGGCACTAATTCCGCTGCGTAAATGATAGCATACATTCTGCGTTTCACTTTCCCTTACCCTCCCTCTCTCTCTTTGTATTTATAGAGATTTAAACTTTTTTTACTACTTGCCACATGCCGCATAAAAGTAAACATCTTTGGTAATTCACGAATTTTTAAACATTTCGAATTAAATGTAATTAATATGCTTTCTAATGTGTTTAGGTATTTGCATTTAATAATGCGATTTAATGAAACAACTCACTCTGCTTATTTGAGAAGGAAAAAATATTTATTTTTATATATTTTTTATATGGAAAACCTTTGCTTTCCTTTGTGTATGTACTCTGCCCTTTCTTATCTAATATATATGGGGTATTCCATACCAAATCGACCACTTTTGAACCCGACCCCTTTAGATTTAGCTGAAACTTATCCATCCTTTTCTACCCTTTGAAAAACATATTTGAGAATTTTTTCAAAATTTTTTGTCCAACTTCAAAAAAGTTATGAATTTTGCTATTTTTTGCTAAAAAAATGGCTTTTTTATATTCAAATAGCCATAACTTTTACTTTTGAGGACCATTTCTTTTTTTTTAATTTTTATTTTTGAATGAACTTTTCGAAAAAATACTCGAAAAAATTTAACACGATCAATTATATAAAATAATCGGTTTTTTTAAGTAAAATCGTAATTTTTTTGTTTTTGGAAGTTCGCCACTTTTTTTATTTTTTTTTCAAAAAAAATTTCAATTAATTTGGCAACTATCCCTGCTAATTCCGGAGTCGGCCGACTTTTTTTTAATATTTTTTTTTATTTATTTATTTAAAATTTTTTTTCATTTTTTAAATAAAAAAAATATAAAAAAAACGGCCCACTCCGGGATTAGCAGGGATAGTTGTCATTTTAATTGAATTTTTTTTTGAGAAAGAAAAAACAAAAAACAAAAATGGCGAAATTTCAAAAAAAAAAAAAATAATGATTTCACTTAATAACCGAATAGCGTCGAAGTGCTTTTTTCTCAAGCTACGTTAGTAGTCCAAACTATTTCCTTTTCTTTAAAAAATTTAAAAAGTAGTAAATTTGTGCGTAAATATTTTTGAACACACAATTATTTGAATATGTTTTAATCTGGGTTGCAAATAATGCATTAAAAAATAATTAAGTAGAAATTTGAACAAAATTATTATTTTTTGGTTGGGAAACCAAATTAAGGATTAAAAAATATTAATCCCACACCCAGTATCAAGAAATAAAAAATATATATTTCATACCAAAAACTGGATTATAAATTTATTTCTAATTTATTTGCAATTTTTAATCCCAACAACCAGACTAAAAATAAAAAAACTACAATTTTAATCCCAAGCATGTAATTAAAAATTAAAAAAGCAGAATTAGTTTTAGAGGTAACAACATCTCAACATCGGAAGAAAATATAAAAAAATTAATTTTTAATCCAAATTTTTTTAATTAAGGCCTTACATGGATTTCCTCAGGCATTAAACAGCCTTTTTTCAAAATTTTTTTTCTACTATAAAAAATTAAATATTTTATTAAAATTTTTAATTACTACAAATATACACTATTAACAAAGAAATTCTGAAATTTTTGGAAAAAACATATTTCAAACTTGGCCATTGCGAGGTCATTTCCGATGACGGCGCGGAAAAAAGATGCGCCAGCGTTGGTAGGATCACTCCTTACAAGTTCATCTAAAATAAAAAAGTATGTGTTTTAGTTAACACCTAAATTTAGAACATGGACGAAGGAAAGAAAACTTGAAAATTGGATTTTTCGCAGATATTTTTACAAAAAAATTAAAATTTCACGACATTTTTTTTTCAAATAGTTGTAATCAAAAAAAAATAAATTCTTCGTCCATGTCTTAAAGAGTGGAGATCGATTGAGCAGTTCTCGAGACATCTTGCCAGCCGATTTCAAAAACACAATTTCGACAAAAACGCGTTTATAGAAGATGCACTTAGCCTAGCTAGCCTCGAGCGCACAGGTTCTCAAGGCTATATCCCCGAAACTAATACTTGGACCAACTTGAAAGTTTAGGACAATATTGTAGAGATGTTGTATTATTTAATAAGACAGTTAAAAACTGTGATTTTTTGAAACCGGTAAACCCATGTAACCCTTAAAAAAAACAAATAATTTTAAGCATTTGCTAGCAGTTGTGTTTTCATTCCTAATAACTTCGACTCGCCAAACGTTACTCTTTAGCGAATCGAGCATAATTTACCAAATTCTCAAGCAAACAGGCAACACTTTTGCTGCAACCCTGCTCCAACATGTCGCCTGAGGCATACGTAATAGTGTTATGATTCTTTCTTAGGAAATAAAATTTTTTTTTTCACGTTAAAAAAAAATTGCTGTAATCCTTTATTCTGGTTTTCCATAAATTACTAAGTTGGAATATATTGCCATCTAAAGAACTCACAATAGTGAAACCGATCTAAAGTATATAAAATAAAACTTGATAGCACTGAAATAGCCTTTTTAGTGAGGCCTCCGCATACCTACTCTTTTGTATTAATTCTATTCTCGACAACTTTGTTGTTGATTTTACAAGTAAATTATTTGAATAGAAAGCAAAAGTTCACACACAAAATGCAGCTAATAAAGCAATGTCTAAACTACCTTCAAGCATACAAATGCAATACAATTTCTACATCATTGTCCAATTAACAAACCAATTAAAAGCCTTGAATACCAAATGTAGGCTTTATAAGTTATACAATTTTAAAGTATATTATTTTTTATCTATAACAATTATCTGCATGAAAATCGAATGAAATTTTCCTTCTTTTAAAATAGAAGAAGCAAAGATAAGAGTTTTTGTAATGTAAAAATGTTAACAAAATAAGAACAAAAATTAACTGCTACAAACTTTAGTAAGCCAACCAAGCTGCTTAGTTGCTAAATAAAGTAATTCACAAAATCTGTATCATAATATAGTTTTTTATATACCACCTAGGGCTAAATAAACACACATACAAACTTATCTTTAACTGTAAAGATTTATATCTTCTATGCCTATGCATATCTTCGAATCTCACAAAACCAGCTACGTGCAAACTGAAAATTTTCACTCATTTTAATAAAACGCGCCGACAAACCAGTCAATTTCCATACAAATAAATATAAGTATACCCATAATATATATGTACATATATGTATATGATTACCAAGTCTATTTCTAGTTGCGTTACTTTTCATGTATTCATTTCCATTTGTAATTCCATTTTCATTAGCATTTCCATTACTCACTCCTTGGAGCAAAATTACGAGCGCTTGTTAGTTTATTTGCATTGTCTTAAATTATTCATACGCCTGGTTACGTATACGCCACGTCAGCGCAATGAATATCACTCGGTGTGCGCATACACAGGCAACTATTGCTAGACAAAAACACTGATAAGTAATTGTTTCACAGTACACTACAAAGCTGCTTGTTAGTTGTCGCTTCACAAGCTCATTTGCATACACACACATACACACAGACACAGACACGCATATGCAACATAATTTACTTCTTCCACTCGGCGTAAGCCGGCAGCTCAATATTTTTTGCCTTTGCGACTAATTTAATTATAACTGCAGCGTATTAATCGAGACAGTGGCACTTTGCACACATTTGAAACAATGAACGCACATTTGTGGATTTACACACACATACATACATTCATACATACATACATACAATTTGTTATAATACTTACTTGCTGGTGTGTACGAGTATACTTTCCAATCCCTCTAAATGACGTTGTATCAATGTGTGTATGCAGATGACTGTGTGTGCAGGTTGATAATTATGTAACTTATTGTGTAATGAATAATCAGTTACTCAATATTTTTTGCCTTTGCGACTAATTTAATTATAACTGCAGCGTATTAATCGAGACAGTGGCACTTTGCACACATTTGAAACAATGAACGCACATTTGTGGATTTACACACACATACATACATTCATACATACATACATACAATTTGTTATAATACTTACTTGCTGGTGTGTACGAGTATACTTTCCAATCCCTCTAAATGACGTTGTATCAATGTGTGTATGCAGATGACTGTGTGTGCAGGTTGATAATTATGTAACTTATTGTGTAATGAATAATCAGTTAGAGTCTTGCCTGAAGTAAAGTCTTTTGGCAATTATGCTGATAAGCTGGCAAGCCGGTCTTAGGCACTGCTAATAAGTTTGCGGATTTACTGTTTGTAATTACATGTACAAAGCAAAATCAGGCCAATATGTTGGTTACCGCATAATACTGGGTGAAAATGTGGTGAAAATCTCACTAATAGTCAATGCACTATGCGATGGTGCAAAAACCAAGAGTTGTAGGTCCATTATTCCGGCCTCCTTTTACGAATATCTTCACGCAAACGACGCACAATACTCCATAAGTATTCCTTGTTGACAGTTTGGCCGGTCAGAACGAATTCGGATTGCACCACAAATCAGTAATCGAAGAAAACTGTCATAATAATCTTAATTTTGGACCTACTTTGACGTTTGTTTTCGTTTTCCGCTTACCTTGGTCACGATACTTGAACGATTGATTCTCTGTTTTTGGGCCATCCAAAACCCATCGCCAGTAACAACATATTTTATGGCATCCTGATCGTCTGAAATTATTTTTTCACAGTTGTTAACAGGACGCTGTTTTTCGAAAAAAATTTAGTGATTTTGGAACCAATCGTTCTTTCACTTTTCTTTGGCCCGAAAGGTCTTTTAAAATGGTTTACAATGCTCCTTCCGATATTCCAACGATGCCAGTAAGATCTTTGATTATTAGTCATTGATTACCAGGCACCCATTCCTTTATTTTATTGATTATCTGTTGATGTTCATGGTCGTCCTGGACGTAGTTCCTCGTCAACGCGTTCTCGACCCTCTTTGAATAATTTGTACCAATAAAAAACACTTGCTCGCGACAAAAAATTATCACCGAATACCTTTTCTAACATTCTGAATGAAATTTGAGTCTGCAAACAGAATTTAAGAGAATTTTTTTTGAATAATTTCACTCATCGTTAAAATAGCTTAATGTACTTTATGTACTTCAGAAAGACAAGTACATATATACCGAACACTAAGGATTATTTTGATGTTACACTTGGCACAGATGTCTCTAATGGATTTTCGTCCAATAAGTCTTACTATTTTTTGTCCACAATATTTCATATGATTCTACTGCTTCTGCTACTTATCTTGTTCAGTTACCCATCTCAGTCTTAATCTATAAAATAATATTAAAAAAGCCGCAACAGCTTATTCAAGACTTTCTGGTTCTGATTTTTAGCAACAAATATTATTTAATCTGCCATCAGTCTCAAACAGAACCAGAATATAAGATTTTATTAATTTTATGTGATCTAAACTGTAAGAGAATTAACTCGAGTCAATAAACCATTACAAATATTCCGAGAGCACGTATTGGATCCTCATAAATATTGTGAAATAATCTTGCTCTCTACTACCACTTCTGTCCTCTAGAAATACTAATCAACTCAATATGCACAAGCAACAGCCTTAAAATCCTCATAATCATTATAAATTTTTGTGTGGCACGCAAATTACCTGCAAATTGTGTATGTGTGTAAGAGCTTTAGTTTAATTATGAGAAATTTGCTTAAGCAGCATCACACTAATCTCTCAAATGCTTACGAAGCAACAGCACCAGCTGCAGCCCTAAGCATGTGTGCCTTCAACCAGTATTGTTTCTGTAAATGCATATAAGCTTACTGTCTTGTATTTGTATTTGTATTGGTAAATAATATTTTGGTCAGGGCATTGTATTTACTTAAATAAACTAGGCCAATAGTTTTGGATGCTGGTTATCGGGTCTGCAACGTTAGCCAAATACAGTTGGGGCGTGTTTGAGGAAGAACTGTAAAAAGCAAATCAGTTCTGGAATATCATTAACTTTCCCCCTCTTTCTATTTGCTTGTGTGCATATCTCAGTCATTGCACTATTTTTCAAATAATGCTTAGGTGGAGGGAGCATGCTGCCTATGCCATTAATATATGCAAAAATTTGTAACGGCATGCAAAATGCATTACAGTACGCCTAAATATATGCAAAAAGCTACAAATGAGCGCATGAAATAGGATTTTGAAAATATATGCGTAAATAGTGCTCAAAAGGCACTCAGCACATATGTGTTTTGTAAAAGCAGTTAGAAAAATAGTATGGTTTTGGAAAAAAAAGTTTATAGTGAATATTAAAATGGTTACGTCAGCAGAGAAGACTATGCATTCACTCAAATAAATACACCTATAATTAAAAAAAGGCTTTGAAACCCATTCATAAGCTTTAAAACTATTTCGACTATTTTCCGAGTTTAACGATGACTAATGAAAATCAACCATATCTGTGGAAAATAGTGAAAGAATCTATAGTACTGTATTTCTAAATTTCTACTCAAAGCACCAACAACAACAAAAATAAGGTCTGTGTTTTGGGTAGTGTTGTTGCCTCAGAAAAACTTGAACTGAGTTTAACTTTCCTTTCCTTATACCATTTCCTCTATATTTCATATTACTCCTCTTTACATACTTTTAGGAGTCGAGATTTAATAATGTACTATGCTTTGTATATTATCAGTGAGCTCTTATGCAATTTAAGTTTCCAAAGCATATTTTTCGAAATCTTATTTCTAGTTAATAATTAATATTTCAGTCAAATTTGAGTAACACCGTAAAAGATTTGCACTTTTTTATCCTTGTTTGGCCTAAAAATAGACTATAAAAAATTAAAAATAAACTTAGCCTTGCTGTTCTGATGTCAGAGATGCCTGAAGACTAGTTTATGTGGAAGCCCACCAAAAAATGTTTTGACAAAAATCCAAATAATAAATACTTTAAGTATAAATAATCTCAATTTTCCCATATTTTTCTTTAATTCGCATAATTTTTTATTAAAAATCAATTTTTTTTTAATTTCTCCAACTGTATACATTTGCATTAATGCACTCCAAAAGAACTCCATAACGCGAAACCACACACATGCGCATTCATACACAGCCACAGAAAATGCTTGCGAGTAGCTCCACATATGACATTTGCGGCAACTTAAATGCAAATATTTCAAATTCAAAATACATAATAGAAAACATACTAAGCATAATGAACCTGCGCATGCGTAAGTGCATGCCAGCATTATCACACTCCACTCACGCACGCGCACGCGCACGCACACACACGCACGTCTTTTTATGCACGCACTTAAGTACGCAGCGGCGGCCTACTACAGCCGCTATACGCATTTGCGCCTCAATTTATGCAACTGAAATCTAATTTTCATGCAATCCGCTGCCGACCGGCTTTCAACAAGCCCACAATTTTACGCATTTCATAGTATTTGTATTTGTGTATTCGAGCAAATGCATGCTAAAAGCCATTTCTGCGCCATAGCTGCGCCTATTTCATTTTATTTGCGTAAATTTATGATAGCAACTATTTCGGCGTAATTCCAAACATAATTTATTCGAAAGTAATTTGCAGCATGCAACATGTACAAATGCGAAATTTCCGGCAAAGAAGTATAAGTGGCGCTAAATTAACTTTGAAAAATTTATACTACTAAATATAGTCATTATTTATGGGTAAAATTTTTAATTTATAAATAACTAGTTTTAAATATTATTTTTCGATTTCAATATTTTTATAGTTTGAACAGGGTAAATGTCAGAGAAAAAATATAGATAATACATAAATATAAAATTTATATATAATGATCGAGGGGTAGGGCCATGTCCTTCTATCTGTCTACGTATCATTCTGCATACGAGGTTTGACAATTAAGTGATGAGACTGATTTTATTGCCGCGCTTGTGGTAAACCTGTAACCTTTCTCTTTTTCCGGTACTCTCTCCATATATGTACCATCGTTCTAGCTTGTTTAGTTCGTCTGCTGCGTCAAGTTGAGTAGACTTGTGTTTGTAGTGCTCGTCACGAAAATGGAAAAATGAAATAAAGAGCAAGGCGTCGCGATAAAGTTTTGCTCCAGATTGGGCGAAACAGCTTCGGAAACGTACGCTAAAATTGTAAGAGTGTACGGTGCTAGTGCTCTTATTCGTGCCCAGGTGTTTCGATGGCACAAAAAGTTTAAGGAGTGAAAACGTGGATTGTGGTGATGGTGAAAACGATGATTATTGCCTTTTTTGATAGCTATGGAATCGTCAACAAAGAATTCGTTCCACTGGGGAAAACTGTGAACCAAGTCTACTATTGCACGAGTCAACAGGGTGCGCCCAGACATCGCTCGTAACTGGACCCTTCATCACGACAACGCGCCGTGCCACACCGCCCTCAGCGTGTCCCAGTATGTGGCCTCTAAAGAGATCGCCGTGTTGCAACAGCCGCTTTATTCGCCCGACATGTTAACCTGTGACTTTTTTTGTTTCCTGAAACAAAATCGATGGTCAAAGGAACCCATTTTGAGTCGATTACGGACACCCGGGCGGCCGTGACGAGGGTACTCGCGAACATCCCAGTCGAAGCGTTAAAGAAATGTTACGAAGCATGGAAAATGCGCTGAATCGCTGTATAGCTGCCCAAGGAGAATACTTTGAAGGGGATGGCAGAGTTATAGAATAATTTTCAAATATACGGTTTTTATGGTATCAGTCTCATTACTTAATTGTCACAGCTCGTATACTACTGAGGGCAAAAAAACAGTAAGAGTTTGCTCATAATTTTACACTTTTTAATACATATATTCCTCAAAATGTTTGTGATAATCATCGCCTTTAATGACATACACGTCACTGACAGCCTAAAAAAAAATATTTCGACGAATGGGTTTTCGGGTGAAATTTCAAATACAAAGTCTTACTATTTTATACCCACAGTACTATATACCCAAATTTATTCCTTTGTTTGTGAGATATCCAACTGAACTTTCGTATACGTTCTTTTCTGCACAAGAATCCGCTTATTTGTTAGAACCATCGATATCGGATGAATATGGCATATAGCTGCCATACAAACTGAACGATCGCAATAAAGTGGTTGTATGGAAAACTTTTTCATTTAACAAGATATCTTTCTGAAATTTGGCACAAATCAT
This sequence comes from Bactrocera dorsalis, assembly GCF_023373825.1. Taxonomy (NCBI): domain Eukaryota; kingdom Metazoa; phylum Arthropoda; class Insecta; order Diptera; family Tephritidae; genus Bactrocera; species Bactrocera dorsalis. The sequence continues at coordinate 8,101,944 of NC_064304.1, read as the reverse complement.
TTTCTAAGATATAAATATAATCTCCGAAAAAATCCTTCACATCGGATCACCATAACGTATAGCTGCCATACAAACTGATTACTCAAAATTAGACTCCAGTATGTAAAAAATTTTTATTTCACAGGATAAGTTCACGAAATTTTACATAAGTTATTGTATTTAGCAGCGCTACAATCTCCGAACATGTTATTCATATCGTATTACTATAACATATAGCTGCCATACAAACTGACCCGATGATCTTTCTAAATCCTTTAATGAATGATATGAAATGTACCTTTCCAGGGTATTATAGCTCCAATGCAGCCATGTCAAAGCTGTTTACTTGTTTTTATGAACAACTGCTGCTTAAATTTTTTATATATTTTTTCAATATTTTTCTTTATTAAACACTCAACTTATTTTCCCATAACTGAACATGAAAGCAGTAACCGCAAACGCATAAATTCATTGAAAACGAGTGTCTGCAGCACTTCACTGCTTTCTTCGATGCTTCAGTCAGCCACCAGCAACACACGTACACAAACTCATTCACACACATATACACACACAGCGCATGGAGTGAGCTTTAATAAAGGAACTCAAGTAGCCGTGTAACAGCCCGACTCTTCAGGTCAGCCGCAGTCTACGCTTTATATTTATTGTGTTGTGTTATGAAGTATGCTGGTGGCTACACCGCAATACGCAGCAACAACAACAACAACAATACCAACGCATCAACGCTCACTAAGTGCTGGAGAATGCCGCATAGTAAGCGCAGCTGGAATTCACTGAAAAAGCTGCATTGGCATTCCTAACACATACGCGGCGGCAGGAAGAAGCGCTGCTGCTGTTCGAGACAGCCGAGCAATGCGAATGCGAGTTTATGGTCGCACTGTCAGTTGTCGATGTGCACTCAGTTACTTATGTGGATAAGTGCTTTTAAAAAATTCATAAACGTGCCCATCGAAATGTCTGCCTCAATGGTGGAGCGAACGAGCTAACGAGCGAGTGCGGCTATTATCCCTACATGGCACCTCCTGCACACCGCAATGCCTGACAGCACCGACTTGCCACACCGACAGCGCAAATTGTGGCAACTGCAATGTTCTGCTGTTCGGTTATGATTATTTCTTACTTCGGCCAGCTCTTGCTACCCGCGCGTACATTTATATGCATTTCATAATGCTCTGTGTTGTTTTGTAATTGTTATTGTTGTTGTTAATTGTTGTGCGCTTGCGTGTGTGTTTTTGTTATATTTATATGAAATGCGTTTGTGGCAGAGGAAATGCATTCATTTCCGCTCTGCTACGCAGCTATAACAGCGGCTACAATAACAATGAGAACAACAAATGGTTGTGAAGTTGCAGCGTCGAACTGAAAGGCGATTTCCAGCCAAAGCGTTGATGCATGCTGCGGTTGTTCTATATTCCATTTCATTTTATTTTGTTAGCTTTTAACTTTTGTTGTTCTTGCTTTTGTTGTTTTTCTTTTTTGTTTTTACATTTGCTTTTGTTTTGCTTTCTCTCACCACTGCACCACAAATTCCACGCGCGTTTGCTTTAAAGGCGCTGACATTTGCAGGCGCGCCCGGCCAAGTGGCGCAGGCTTTGTGCTCGGAGCTAAGAAATCGTGTGGAAATATTAATTTCGTGCGTTGAATGTCTTCGTACCACGTTCCGAAGTGCTTGCAGAGGAGGATGAGTAAGCGATTGGCTTTGCAGTTGCTTGTACAATATATGTATATTGTTCAAAGGTTTTTATTCTGTGTCATGGGTTGGGTGCGTAATAGGCTCGAAGGTTGATAAGAGATCTACTATGTCGGAGACGGCAAAGCATGGTTTATAGTAAGCTTAAAGTAAATTATATATAATAAATATCTTTGAGGTTGCTGGTTTCAAGATGGAAAATATGAATTTCCAAAAGCGCTTTCTTATAATATTTACAATAAAGTATATTCCAATTGAAAATAAACACTGTGACAAGAAAATACCCGGAAATTGTAAATAAAACGCAAAAAATTTAATAATTCGTCGATACTTATTTTGTCGCCTTCAAAAGCGAACAGCAATTCCAGTTTTGGAAACAAGAGAAAAGCACTCGGAGCAAATCTGATGAATACGGTGGTGGATCGATAACACTCATTGCATTTTTGGCTATAAATTCGGTCACAATCGTGGCTCGATGGGATGGTGCATTATCATCGTATAAAATCCATTACTTGTTCATCCACGATTTCGGCCGTTTTCGGTGGATGTTCTCAAGCAAAAACCTCAATACAAGCAAGTTGAACTTTTTATTGACCATCTGACTTTCCAAAATAAATTTACGATGCACCAAATCAAGAATATCGAAGAAAGCAATGAACATCACCTTGATTCTTGAGCGGCTTTGGCGTAATTTTTTGGGTTTCGACTCGTTTTTCCCCTGCATTCCGATGATTTTTCTTTTGTTTGCATGTAGAACTCATAAAGCCATGTCTCATTGGCAATTATAAAGCTCTCCATGAATGTTGGATCGGAATTCGCATAATCAGCATATCCAAAGAGACCTGTTTACAATACTCTTTATCGGGACGAGTCGTACAATAACGCATTTCATACCCAAAATATCCACCAAAATCATTCGAATGGTCTAGCGAGAGATGTCAAGCTCTCTTGCCATCTTCCTAATACTTGCCTGACAATTTTCAAACACCATATCTTTCACTTTTTTATTCATTATTATATTATTATTTTGATCAGTTGAAAAGGTCGACAGACGTCCAGAGAGCTCTGGAGAGTGATCTCTCCAGAGTCTTTGAAGGCTGTGTACCGCTCGTAGCCTTGTGCCTTTGATAACACTTAATCACCGTAAGCCCTTTCCAAGATTGGCATCGATTCCAAACACGAAATTCGGTTAGAAATACAAAATTTGACACAAATTCTTTGTTAAATATTTTTATCCATTGTAAAAATCGCAATAAACTTTTCTCAAAAAAAAATCTTCTTTTGGAAGGAGCCGTTTTTTTTTTTTCAAAAATCAAAAATACTTTTGTGCGATTTTTAGGCACGAAGATCCTCACCACCGCCAGACACCTATTTTCGGAGGACTTCATACAGTTCAGCAATAGCATTATGGCGGGAGGGAGGGAAATTATTCAAAATTAAGGGCCTATTATTAAAGTATATTAAATAATGTAAACGCAAATTATTTTTATTGAATTATTAAATAAAATAAAATAATGAATTAAGTAAATATCTCTTCAAAAGAAAATCAAAAAATATATGGGTATAACCACTCAAGTTGTATGTATGAAATAGTTATTCTGTGTTTTGTTCATATTATTAAAATTTGATTTAATATTTAAAATTTTAAGCTCTCCACTGCCATTATTTCATATTTATATGATTTCAAATTTACATATACATATATACTATATATAACTGAAATTCTAAACACTAATTTTTATTTTCGCACCCACACTCACGCAATTCCGGCCTTCATTTCGTTGCTTAGTGATTTAATTGTGCAAACTGCATTTCGCTCATTGTTACCCGGCTAAAACCGGCAACGGATGCATTACTCAATTACACACGCACACATGCATACACACACAGTTGCATCTTTTATATTCACATTGCACACGCATGTGTGGGAAATAATCATAGAATTTATTGGTAAAAACATTCGCATTTATGCAGCGCATCAAATCCTGCATTATGAATTAATTTTCCAACTAAAAATTTATATTTTCGCTTTGTTCAGCGCAAATAATATAAACAGTGTGCGATAAATATAAATAAAATTCACATTAGTAACTCGCATTAAGCGGTTATGCTGCATTTGCATGGACTAATTGGCGATGTGAAAGTAATAGTGGGGATAAATAGCACTCAAATAAATAAATAAAAGTGAAATGCGCTTTTAATCTGGTCCCTTTCCACACCTCTCGTAGAAGAATATTCCCGCATGCGGTCTTTTACCGAGTGAAACTTCGACCTCAAATGACCACCGCCGCGAGATTCACTTTTCAGATTCGTCCTGTTCAGTTGCCTCATCATTATTCCTTCGCTGAGCAGCCATATGGCACTTTCTAGCGTACTCGTATTTTGAATAGATTCAGTCTATCAGTCACCCTAACGCTCCATAATTTTTAGCAAGATATCGGTACGACCGCCCCTCACTTTCCTACTACCTCTTTCTCTTATTTGTTGTTTTCGAAAAATTTATACGTAAATGGGTACCGCTATACGTCCAATGAAAACTACCAAGGTTGCCTCCCACGAGACCAAGGAGAGGGTTGCGTGTTGAGCAGTGTGTTTAGAGGACTCTATTTTTTTATACATGTAATTTAAAGGGTCTCCGAAGTGTACTTCTGGACGTTACAAACTTCCTGGCAAACTGAATATACCCTCTTTAAGTTATCCTGGGAACAAAGCAAATCTCCTAATAATACTTCACAACGGTATTTACAACGAACAATTCATGATTAAACATCAATAGTTTACTGTTTTGTTTTGAATATTGCATGGCAACTGTGTGAAAATTAATGATTTCGTTACAAAACCATTAAAAATAATAATGCATATTTCTGTGCTGCCGATCGTAAATCATATTATCAGCTGGGCGAGCGCTCATTTCCGCTAAACCGCAGCCAACTTCCGTCCCACATACCGACCATGCAACTGACCAAACAACAAAAGCGGTTAGTACGGACGAAAATACAAACACAGTTATTCGAAAATAGCGATATAAATTAAAAATATGTATGTATATTTATATATTTCAATAAATATATTATATATATACTCGTATTTGTATATTAATAAATAAATATATTAGCACATCGACGCTGCATGTGCACCACAACGGTCAGTCACACACGCCCACATTTATATCACATATTTTCAACGATTACTGGAGTATGTGTGTATATATACGTGTGCTTGTGCGTAAGTGCGATTACTGTGCGGCGCAAAATAAATGGTAAAAGCTCTTCGATAGTGAATATTAATGGGAAAATTATAAAGCGTGAATGCCTTTGCTCATATGCAAATGCATATATGCATATATTGATATGTGTGCGCTTGCAAATAAATAAAAATTTGCAACTGACGCTGCGGTCAGCGCATGTGGCATGCGGCGAAGATGCCACATAACTTAAGTGTGATGAAAGCATGGCGGGCAAATGAGGAATTTTAAATGAGTGAAGGCGTGCTCCTATGAAGACAAGCACATATGCAACAAAATATGTTGAGAACAACAACAAAAAAATAAATAAATATTAATTGTAATGAAAATGCTCAAAATTTGCTGATTTGTAAAGGTATCTTATGCTTAAAGGGATGAGATTATACTTTTGAAATAAACTTATCTTCTTAGCTGACTTTTCACTTAACGAAGAAGCAGATTTAGTGCTGATAAAAACCATTTATATATACGAGTACTTATATAGCTTATGTTTGCGTGAACACATATTTATGTGAAAAAGTCTGCTATCGCGCAATTAAACCAGTAACGGAACTATTAAGCATGATATACCCACCTACAAATATACAGAAATACATTCTTTATTTTACCGCGAAGTGCTCACTTTTTAACTGATTTTCAATATAAGCGCGAAAGTAAAATAAATATGAATTTCTATGGAAAATGCATATTTGCCACGATATCACTTTCAATGCGCACACATACTCACACTCAAAAGCATGCCGTGATAAAAAAAAATCCTCCACGTGCCTACACATTTAATATGGGTGTATAAATAATGGAAAGCGCGATTATATTGGTGTGTAGAAGCTATAAGCACGTTTGATATATACCTGATATATATATAATTTTTTTGCTATATATACCTATATATGTACATATATACGTGCGCTCATCGTCTATACATTGATAATAAAGCTTAAAGCTCACCATACGTGCCAACAGTAATCGCAATAACTGGCAAAGCCTCTACACACACACGCACATTTAAAAATTATCAAAAATATGAAAATATCGCTGGCATACAAAATAAAATTTTTATGTTAAAAAAATGTATAATAAAATAAATAAATTAATATTTTGAAATTTATGGAAAAAAGGAAATCCAATAACCACCTTTTGGTTTTTATGACCTGTCATAAAACGTGTTCGATTGTTGTTGCTTGGTAGATACCCTGTTTGTGTGTATGTGTGTGCGCGCATAATCATAGCAATCTTTTTGGGGCATCCACAAGTCGTAAATGAAAATTTTATGTGTGCTATTGATTTTTAATTCTTCCACACACACACATCGAAAATTGATATAGCAAAGCGCATAAATTCTTGGCAAAACCAACAACAAAATTCAATGGTGTTAATGGATGGCGAATTGAAAGCTGTTTGGACGTGGCAAATCACTTTTTAGTTGAACATTTTATGGCAGGAAAAACAAAAACCTTTGAGCGGAATTTCTGTGTGAAAATTGAATACCGTTATAAAATAAAATACATACATTTTTAATAATAAATGAATATGAGAAATTTATATATAAAGCTTAGAAATGTGAGATAATACTGGAAAAGAGAAAATATTAAATATTAAATATGAAATAAAAGATATAAAAATAAAAATAAAAATAAAAAACATACAGTAAAAAAAGGTATAATATAAAATATAAAAAATAAATTTCTTAAATTCAAAATATTTTTTTTTTTTTAATACATTTTATTTGCAATATATTTTAGTAAAAAAAAATATAAAAAAAATTAAATATGAAATAAAAAATTTTAAATACTAAAAAATAAGTACAAAAAAATGTGAAATATAAAAAATTATATATAAAATAAAAGAGTAAAATATGTAATACAAAAAAATTAAAATGTAAAGTTTAAGAATTGAAAATTAAAAATGTAAACGAAATGTAGAAAGTATAAAAAATATAAAAAATAAAATTAAGAAAATTAAAATACGAAATACAAAAAGAAAATATAAAATTTTAAATATTAAATATTAAATGTAAAAATAAAAGATATATAAGATTATAAAATATGAAACAAAAACTATAAAAAATATAAAAAATAAAATTTAAAAACTTAATATGTAAAAAAAAAAATGTAAAATGTAAAATATAAAATACAGAATTTTAAATATTAAATAAAAAAAAATAAAATATTTAATTACAAAATATGAAATAAAAAGTAAAAAATTTAAAAATTAAAATACAAAATATAAAAAATTAAAAAAATTAAAATACAAAAAATAAAATCAAATATGAAATGAAAATTATAAAAAATAGAAAAATAAAAAATAACAGTAAAAAAAGGTATAATAAAAAATATAAAATACAAAAATATTTTTTTTAAATTTAAACTATGAAATAAAAAAATTTTAAATACTAAAAAATAAGTACAAAAAAATATAAAATTAAAAAAATAAAATTATATATGTATAAAATAAAAAAGTAAAATATAAAATATAAAAAAATGAAAACATAAAATTTAAAATTAAAAATTAAAAATGTAGACCAAATGTATAAAGTATGAAAAAAATAAAAAATAAAATATAAAATTAAAAACATAAAAATCAAAATATAAAAAGTAATATATAAAATTTTAAATATTAAATATTAAATGTAAAAATAAAAAATATATAAAATTATAAAATATGAAATGAAAATTATAAAAAATATAAAAAATAAAAAATTAAAATATAAATAAATTTTAAAACTAAAAAAAATAAAATATATAAAATTATGAAATAAAAAGTATAAAAAAATATAAAAAATAAATATGCAATATAAAAAACGTAAAAGAAATTAAATATGAAAAATTGTATAAAACCCAATTTGAATTTTAAGGGACTTTAGAAACAGACCAGGGGTGAAATTTCAAAAAAATTAAATTTTTAATTCATGTATGCATACAATGAAGTACCAGTTTTGTTGATCAAACCAAAAATGAAATTATAGCAAACCAAAAACCGGACTATGGCCAAAAGCGAATAATAATATAAGCAAAATTCAACATTATTTTAAAAAAATGCTGAAATTTTTTAAATTTTTGATATTTTTTGATCATTATATATCATTAATCATTGCATACCATAGGCCATTGTAGGGACAATACATTGAATCGTGATTTTTTTCTGGGTTTAATTTATGAAGAAGATGATTCCGAGCAGCAGTTGAGGATCTTTGTTTTAACGTCTTCAGAGATTACATGTTAATCGAAAACTAAAACTATTTCACATTTTTTCAATAATTTTACTAGGTATTCTTAAAATATATTTATAGCTATATGTAGAATATATGTACCTTAAAAACAACACGGTTGATAAACTATTATTTTTCAATGACCAAAAAACGTCTTTTTCAGACTGTCGCTAGGTTTCGCTTTAGGTGTGCCCCATAAAACTCAAAATTTGTTCATAAATTCCTTTCTGAAAATAATATTTAATAATTTTTGTTTTTACAATTGTTAATGAATAATGATTAAAAATAAATTAGTTGGCAACAACGATAAAAAGATATACACCATCAACACGATCCTTTCTCAAAGCTCTCTGCTGCATTCTGTAAATATTTTTAATATAAGCTACAAAAAATATCAAAAACTAATTTTGCATTTATTTATGCAGCGCATATTTAAAGCTAACTGTAAATCATAAGGCATATCTTCTGATTTCCGTCGTCCTCAACGCTGTCCGGTAGCACTTGAGCGCTGCTTTGCCTTCAGCCGCTTCTCATTGCTGCAACCCACCTTCCGGCTCTTTTGCAAAATCCTCCTCTCGACTTGTCGCATACGCACATATGTTCGCTCCCGTTTGCTTTTCCGCCCACCCACAATTCGCAGCAGTCACTTAATACTGCTCATTGTTGCCAGTTTTCGTTTTTATGTCATAATTTATTGCACTTGCCACCAAGTGGCACAACTATTCATTCAAAGGAAGTCCTTAAAACTAACGGATGTAGTAGCTGCTGAACGCAAAACGCACAATGCACACACACATACACTCACACACTCACACCACACCTATACACTTGCGAAGGGCAAACACTAATACAGCTGGCTTCATAGTTTGTTGTTGTGTTTTCATGCTTTGCTGCGCCAACTGCATTCATTAGCATTCTCTTGCCGTCAGTCATCTCCGGAATTGCCGCTGCATTCACTGCTGCCCCTGCTGCTGCTGCTCAAACTTGCCATCCTGTTGTCGTGTACTCCCCTGCTGCAGTGCCCAAGGTCCTTCCTGGTTTTCCCTTACAACCTACTTTAACTAATAATGAAGTACAGTTACTCGGACTGATATTAAGCTTATGCAATTCTCACTTGCATTTCCCTTAGCGAGTACATATGCCGCAGTGTTGTTGTTGCTGTTGCTACTACTATAAATATTGTTATTTCTATTATCGCTTTCATTGCAGTTGTTTTGCTTCGCTGCTGCAGCTGTTGTTTGCCTGCAAATTAAAATTTATCGCCATTGTGCTATTTATGCGGCAATATATTCATATATATGCATTTATATATACATATATACATATGTATGTGCAATATCTGCATTTCTAATTGCTGTTGTTGTTGTTTGCGCTTTGTCTGTTATCCCATTTTGCGCATAAATTATGCATTTTTATGACGTATTTGCCGCAAATATTTTACCACAGGCACTTATTGTTTAATTCATGCTTGCCATGTGCAACCCTGTGTTCTCTAGTTACCAATTTACGTTATTTATACGTCCACAGACAATTGCCATTATAATACACTGGCATTAAAAACGCAAAAGATTTGAAAAAAATACTATTAAAAAAGAAAAAATATTAACATTAACTATATACCCTCAATAGGTGTCTTTCTTCTAGCAACTATACAAATATACACTACTAAATTTGAAAAAATAATCGATCAAAGGTTTGCATGCAGAGGAAAAATTTAGCTAGTTGCCTGACAATAAGGCAATGGCCTATTAAAAGCCCCACAACTAAAGATAAGCCAGCCTTACTTCTTGAGCCAAAAAGGCTTTTACAACATCGCATGCACCCATGGTGGTCCAGCACTGGCCAAATTTCTGTGAAGCCCAGCAACCTAGTAGTAGCATGCGATGGTACTGACCCGCTCCCATTCTACCTAAAGCGGCTCTAGAGTATCTTTCCTTGCTAGCACATCAGCTTTACAATTTCCTGCGATTCCACTGTGGCCTGCCACGTATATCAGTTTTTCCACAAAAACACTCGATTTATTGCTGGCGAGGTTAGGTACTCTTTGACCTAATCACACTGTTAATGAGTTCAAGACCAGTATTGCCGCAAAAGCGTTACCTTGGTCAATAATCCATGCCGAATATCGTGAAGGTATCTTGTGGAATAAAAAAGTATTCCATACGAGCACTGGATTTGGATCCTTCAGTTTGTATGGCAGCTACGAGTATATGCTATAGTTGTCGGATATCGACGATTCCGAAAAATGTGCATTTTCTTTGAAAGAAAAGAACGTGCGCAAAAATTTTAGTACGATATCTCAAAAACTGAACGGCTTTTTGGTATTACAAACTTATGACGAACTTAATCAGGGCTGTTCAGGGTATAGAAATAGCATAGTTTCATTAATATTAAAATTAAAATTATATTTATTGGAATTTATATGGAACAGGGGTGGTAATTGTAGTGATTGGAACTAAAATATGTATGAGGTGCCTGTCTTAACTAAAATCATACGTGATGTGCGACTTAACTTAGCTCAGAACATAAACCATTCCACCAGACTATTGTTGAGTTGTTTTAGAAAAAAAGTTTGTAATACAAAATCCTAGTTGAAATAAAAAAGGCATATTTACCTACAATTCTAAACGATAATTAATATTGTATGTATTTTTCCATATAACTCAAAAATAATAACTAATCGACCATCGACTAATCGAGCAACCAGAAACCGTTTTAACATTCGAAGACAAAAATTATTGTTTGAGAGTTTTGAGCAAAGTTTTGTTATAACCTAAAATACTACAATTGCTGTTTGAATTTATTCTTTGAAACTTAGCGAAGATTACGAGCACACTTCCACAGGTAGGTGTGTGCTGTAATGTTATGTAACGTTTGGAGAGACCAATAACTTTTGAAATGGCTTTAATTGTATAATAAATAATAATGAATAAATTTGTAAGAGTTTTCTTAAAGAGAGTACGGCTGGAAGTTTAGCAATACCTGTCATAAGGCAACCACTAAAAATTTATACATCCTTTCAGTACAGATATCGAAGCCAAATCGCATGTTGCAGCAGTGGGTTCCTTGTAAGATTAATTTTTAGAAGCTTGTAAACTTTACCATACAGTACTCGATTGGAAGCTATTTAATTCTATCTATCTCTCAGTCATATCAAATTTAATGCAATATTTTAATGAATATCAGTGCCTTTTGCTAAGTAATTTCAATCTTGCTCTAAATGTAGACAATGTTTTTCTTCCTGGAGTAAGATTTTTTTAAGGGAGATTAGTATACATTTGGGCGCAATATTAAATTATTATGACTTTTATAATTTTAGTAGCAATCACAGCGACAGTTTTATTTAAAATTTTCTAATTTTTGAAATTATATATTTAGTGAATATCACTGTCTTTGTTAAGACTTCTCACTCTTGTCCTAAATGTAGGCAACATTTTTTAATTATTTTTAAATTTCAATATAATTTTTTCTTTTTAAGAAATTGTAAAAGGTTAAATTAAAAAAAAATGTATAAAAGATTGAAAGTTTATTAAATTGAATAATTATTGAAGATCGCCAAATATAGGCAACGTTTTACTTACGATATATAACACTTTTAGAAAGAAATACAGCATAGAGCGAAATATGAATTTGCCATTGTTTTTATATATTTTAACAAATATTCGTTCCAAAAATATAAAAGGTAAACCATATAGTATTTAATTTTTAATAAATTCCGTGTACCAAATTGATGAAATTACACACTTTGCCGCTGCCAAGACGTTCTATCGCTGCCCTAAAACACAACCCGGACACTAACAATAGCATGAGGTTTGCATTTATTGGTGCTAATATCATTTATTATTAAATCTTCATGCAAAATGCATGCGCCTTCAAACGAATCTGTGGCCACAAACTATTTACAGTTGCCGCTGCCGTCGCTGCAAACAGCTTTTTGTGGCAGCAAATTTGATTACTTAAACCGAGTGAGGTTGTGCGGCAAATCAGATTTGTGCCAGCAGCGGAAAAAGCACACAAAAACAAAAGCAAAAAGGTGCATGCATAAATAAATCAGTGGCAATTCGGAGCCAGCAGCTAAGTGCAAGCCAATTAAGGAATTGCACAAAATGTGACATTATGTGAATAGATGTGTATGTGCACGTGTACATGCCTGTGTTTGTGTGCGCTGCCTCAAATATATCGAAGTGTCGCCGACAGCAGTGGCAAACCAATTAGGGCACACTTGCCCTTTGTTAACAATTTCTCAGCTTTTTTATTGTCCGCCCAACCAAACGGCCAAACATTGCTATAAGCCGACAAACATTAGTCGCTTTGCGGGAATTTGCTGCAGCATTTGTCGAGACTGAGACTGCTCTGCAGTGCGTATTTCTATTTCTAATTGACCATTAAAAGTTCCGACGAAATTCTTGGAACTTTATTTCCCCTTTCAACCTGCTGCAATGCATTTCGGCGATTTTTGCTCTGCTCTCGAATTGTATATTCAATTAGTGTTTGTTGCTTTGCCTCGCTTTGTGGCATGCGCACACACATGTAGGTGTGTGCATACATGTATGAGTTTAAGCATGTATGTGTGTGCATATTCATATATACTATACATTTCTAAATGCATTTCAGCGTCACTTGAATTTGTAGCACTCGAGGCTCGTTGCCTGTTAGCCAAAGGACATTTAGTGCATTTAATTGCCGCTCGAGGAGTTCCGTTATACACTTGTGTAACATATAAGCTATATACTCTTATATATAATGCAAGAGGCCACTTTTGCTTTGACGCTTTGGCAAATTTCGTGCCTCCAAATAGGTCGAGTGCCTGCCAAATCACTTCGTTCAGGGCGGCTTGCAAAAGTTTAAGGAGAGCGAACTTCTCTACTAGTACTTATGACACTTTTTATGCCACTACTCCTGCAGAGATTCATATAATTAGCGCCAGCGACTTTAATTTCCCTGTTTTTTCTGTCATTGCAATTGGTTTTAATTTGTTATGCACACATGTATGTTTGTATGCCAGCAGCGCTTAAAACCTAATATTGTGCCAATATGTTTATGCATTTAATTGAAGCTTAATATTTGCGCATATGTGTGGATGTGTGCGTGTGTAAGTGAGCGAAATTGAAAGTGTTTGCAAAAAATTCGCTCAATAAACAAGTGGCAAGGCTGCGCGTAATTGAGTTTGTGCAAAATTATACATAACCATTTATGCATAAGCGGGTCATTCCATCCACACTTTATAATCAAATATTTCTTTCGTGCAAAATATTTTTAATTTTGTTGTTTTTTGTGGGGAAAAATTGTATTATAATGATAATTTTTAGTTAACAAAAGACTGAAAAAATTCCAAACTTGAAAACAAAAAACAATTTTTTTTGAAAAAAGGGCTTTCTTTTTATAAAAATATTCATATGATGAAATACCTTTTTTCGCATACGCAAATGTTTGATTTTGAAATTTGTTAAAATTTTGAAAATTCAAAAAATCATATATCGAGTCGAATAAAAAAAATACGTGCCAATATCTTGCCTCAAAGAACCAAAAAAAAATGTTTTGTAAGAAAAAAGTTTGTAACGTAAATTTTGGATGGAATGACCCATATAATACAATGTATTGATGCGAAAAAAAAACTTATTTTCACGTTTTGCAATAAAACTTTAAGCACGAGTATATGTTGTAACGCGTAAAAATATAATTTGTTTTTTTACAATTAATAAGTTTTTTAACATAAAATTTGTTAAACGATTTACTAAAAAATCAAAGCATGAGCTCAATTAAATGTAATTTACTGTGTTGTAAGCATTTTTTAAGAAGGAGTGAGAGAGAGTTAAGAAGAATACACATTGAAATAAATATATTTATTGTTTTTTGCGAAAATGTAAGAGATATTTGAATATTTACAAATTATTAGAAAAGCTACGCAATTTTTAACAGCAACCGCACATACCACTATGAGCAAAAAATAGTAAGACTTTGTTTATAATTAAACCATTCATAATTTCTTCTTCAAAATTCATATCGTCCCCATCAAAGTAATCCCTCTTAATCCTAGTACACTTGTGTTTTTTCTTATTCTCGAAACAGTTAATTTCCGAAATCACCTTCAACGCGCATAGCGATTCACGTTTAATGTCTTCAATTGACTCAAAATGGTTTCCCCGGAGCGGTCGTTTGAGTTTGCTGAATAGCCAGCGGTTACAAGGAGCTAAATCAGGCGAATACGGTGGTTACGGCGCGATATTAGTTCTAATTTGGCGTGGTGCAAAAATCAAGAGGTGTCGGCACATAATTCCGGCTTCCCTTCACAAATAGCTCCGCGCAATTGGCGCATAACACTCAAATAGTATTCTTTGTTGAAAGTTTGGACAGATGGAAGGAATTTGTAGTACACCAAACCTCAACAATCGAGAATAAATCGATTTTTGATTTGCCTTTATATGGTTTGTGTGTGTGTGTTTTTTTTGACTTCGGCTTACATTTGCCAAGATATTCAGCCGATTGATCGTATGTTTCTGATTCGCAAGCTTAGATCCAAGACTCATCGTCAGTAATAATACGTTTCATGACATCCTTATAATCAGAAAGCATTGTTTCACAGAAGTTAAGGAGACACTGTTTTTAAACAAAATTTGAAACCAATTGTGCTTTCACTTTTCTTAGGCCCAAATGATCTTTCAAAATAGTTTTCACTGATCCTTCCGATATTCCAACGATGCCAGAAAATATCTAACTGTTAATTGTCGATTTTCAAGCACCAATTCTTTAATTTTATTGATGTTTCGATCAGCAGTTGATGTTGATAGCTGTCTTGGAAATGGTTTTGTCGTCAGCGCATTGTCCACTTGCTCGAACAACAAAACAATTAGCACATAAGGCAGGGCGGATCCAGAGTGTGCAAATGAGGGAAATGCATATAAATTCATACAAACCCAGGAAAAAAGTGTATGGCGATTATTTAAATTAAAAAGTCTTACTATTTTTTGCTCGCAGTGGTATATGGGTTTAATAATATTGATTGGTCTAATATAGAAAACAGAAAAAAAAATATTTTTTATGGGACAAACATTGTCCCTTTCAACTAAAAAGGATAAAATTGGGACAAAACTTCCCTATCCTAATTATATTAATTAGGTTGATTTAAATACAGAAATCTCTCACCTAAAGCAAAACCAAAATCTTGTAAAAAGCGTTACCATGGCTTAGATTCTTACAATACAAGTTAAAACAAAATATTTATTTATGTATTGTCTGATTTTTTCCTAATTAAGAGACACCTCCGCTTTCTCTGGTTACTCTCCATTGAAAGCAATCCAAACTCTCACTTGCAGTTTTCTTTCAAATATATTTGCAATTATGCCAAAAAGTAAATAGCAGTATGAAATTCTCCTCAAAAACTGGCAAAGAAAGAATGCCATAGCGTGCCATGGTTCTGAATAATTAGGCCACAAAGTTATTAATTCTGAGAAGATGATTGAGCAGCAACTGAGAATGTTGTAAGCAGCACAAACTGTTTTATTACTACCTTTTGTATATTTTTCTCATTTTTAATTCATCATTCGTGACAATTAGTTAAATAAGAAATCAGAAGAAAGTATACAAATATCAAACTTGCATTACAAAAGCGATGCTGTAGAAATTTTCCTTCTCAAAGTAAGTATGTAGTTGCGCAAATGAAATGCAAAAATCGCAAAGCACTCAATCAACATGGCGTATACGTTACCAGCACAACCTGAAGGCTATACATATCATGTTTGAGTGAGTGTGTGTGTGTTGAAATAAGCAAACACGAATAACGTCAAGACGACCAGCGACAACAACAATGCACGCAACAAATGAAACCAAAGTATTTCGCAACTAATCAGTTGACTAACAATGGGAAAACTGCTGTTGTCGGAGAAATTAAGAAAAAAAAATAAAATAAAATGCAATGAAATGAAATGGAATAAAGAAGAAAGTGCCATGAATAGCAAACAAAAGTGTGGAAATGGAGATTGTGCAAACAGTGCAGTGCAACAAAATACAAATCAATTGCATGACTTCAAAGTTTTGCGACAGCTTCTGTGGGAGCAGGCGATGCAACAATGCGAGAACGCGCAGCCATTCAGTGGCCTTTGTTGCCTGCCTGATGACAGCGCTAAGAAAGTGCAATAGCACTGCGCCGGCATTGTTGTTGTGCGCTCAAAGTCCGCAAGCAAAGTTTTTGCTGCCTGCTTTCTTCTTAGCTCAACTTGCGCTGATTGATCAGCAACACAAACCGTCAGCACTCATGTCGACACTCAGATATTTACATATATACATACATATATATGCATACTTATATATATAGTCCATATACACACTCACACATAATAAGCTGCATAACAAATGAGTGTAAATAACTGGCAGTCAAAGCATAAGCCAACGATTGTACCGACTCTGCATATTACGCGGCGCTTTTGCATTTGTGTGTGCGCTTGTATTGGTGTGTGAGAGTGGATGAATTGTTGAAATGAATGAATGCATTGTATTGTTCGCACAGCAATTCACTTAAATAGTTGAGTAGTTGAACAAGTTGTTAAATAAGAAAAGTGCGAGCACTCCAACTAAATAAATGGCACTTACTGTGCTGCCACTCGCGCACACAAACAAACGTGCATATAATCTGAAGAAAAAAGTTGAAGAAAAACTATAGCTCTGTTAAATTTATGCAAAGTATGAATGAAAGCCACTTTGAAAGCATCAAGAAGCACGGGAATAGCTTTTTCACCAAACCTATTATTTTTTCAAGTCATAATTGCAGAAATTATTATAAATAAATAGTTGCAGGTAGCAGAAATGAGGGAGAGCTGCAAATGAGTTTTACAAATCAGTTTGTTCACAAGTTATGACAATATGCGGACGGCACATTTATGTACAGTCATTATCACATTTGACCACTCTTCATCAGCTTTTAGAAAAATATTCATTTTTTGCTTTGTTGAATTGGTGATTCATGCATTTAGCACAACTTTCTTCAGCTTTGTTTTTGTTATTGAAACTTCTTTCATCTTTTGAATAAATATAGTACACTTAGAATAACAAATTCTAATGAACTTATTTTGAAGAGATTAGAGCCTTTTTGACTGCTTGTCTCTTGTCGCTCCAAAAATATTATTGTGAAGATAATTGCCCATCCTTTAGTAAGGGTTATTCAGCCCGAAAGCTAATCCGAATCACTCACCTGTTACGATAAAATAGTATATGGTAGGTCTTTACATTTATCAGTAATTGTTTATCAAATTTAATAATACTCGTATAAGGGATATGAGATTGAGGCCAAGATCTAGACCAAGTCCATTCATGTCCATCTTTAAGCCATTAATACATATAACTAGGTTTGATAGAATAACGAAAATTATTATATGTGTTACAATAAAATTTCTCATATTTTTAAGCATTTAACTAAAGTATAATATGTGCAATAATATTATACATTCAGCGAAAAAATTCGGTATAAGGCCAACCGGATGTTTAACAATATTTCATATGGTATATGGGAAAAAGTTGTAGTATTGACCCGATTTCATTTATTTTTGGCACTACTGTACATTATTAACAGAAACAGTTACTCTCTGAATTAATTAGGCTACTTCACATGCAATCGACAATACACAGTTGCTATAAAAGGAGTAAAGTCAACCGGATGTTTGAAACTCTCGATTTTATACGTTTGAGGAACAGAGATGCACTTTAGAAAAACACATTTACTGAATTTAATTGAGATAAATCATGCATATATTGAACATAAAGCCAGTCGAAAGTCTTACCATCTCTCAAACGTTTGCCTGACGATTTTCAAGCACCATATCCTTCATTTTTATACCCTGAGCAGGGTATATTAAGTTTGTCACGAAGTTTGCAAAACCCAAAAGGAAGCGTCGGAGACTCTATAAAGTATATATATAAAGGATCAGTATGTTGAGCTGAGTCGATTTAGCCATGTCGTCTGTCTGTCCGTCTGTCCGTCCGTCTATCTGTCTGTATATAGTCCCTCAGTTTTTAAGATATCGTTTTGAAATTTTGCGAACGTCATTTTTTCTTCAAGAGGCTGCTCATTTGTCGGAACTGCCGATATCGGACTACTATAACATATAGCTGCCATATAAACTGAACGATCGGAATAAAGTTCTTGTATGGGAAACTTCCTCATTTGTCGATATATCTTCCCGAAATTTGCTACAGATTATTTTCTAAGGCAACAATGTAATCCCAGAAGAGATTGTTCAAATCGGTTAACTATAGCGTATAGCTGCCATACAAACCGAACTATCGGAGTCAAGGGCTTGTATGGAAAACTTTTGCATTTGACGTGGTATCTTCATGAAATTTGACAAGGATCACTGCTTAAGGTAATAATATAATCTCCAATATAATTGTTCAGATCGGATTACTATAGCGTATAGCTTCCATACAAACTGAACACATAGTTTCTAAACAAAATACACCTGTAAAGGGGGTATTAGCTTCGGTGCAGCCGAAGTTAACGTTTTTTTCTTGTTTTTAATATTTTCATCATTTTAAGAGGTCGAAGGTCGTTCAGAACGGGGCATGTCTTCAACGATCTCTCTACCGTCTTTGAAGGCTTTGTACCAGTCGTAGCCTTGTGCCTTTGATACAACTGAATCAAAATAAGCCTTTTCCAACACTTGCAAAGATTCCGTACACGAAATTTGGTCAGAAATACAAAATTTGAGATAATTTCTTTGTTCGATATTTTTAGCCATTGTAAAAATCACAACGCACTACTTAAGCGGCAGCTGCAAAACAAACTGATTGGCAGATCGCGCTCAAATTTGGCATCGTAATTAAGGACAGGCGTAGCACACCTGGAATATTTGAAACCAAAAACTGGGCAGCATTGCACTTCTAAATACAATTTCGCTTAACTTATCGAGTATAACTTCCTCAAAATCGTTATCTAAGACACCAGACTGCATCCTAAACCTATTCAAATACAAATCCTCTGTAATGGAAGGCATTTATTTGTAAATTTATTGCCGCATAAAAGCTTTCAAATCGTTGCCGATATGTGGCAGCAATTGAATGCGGAAAACCGGTAGTGCAGCTTAATGGCCAGAACTAATTACGTTAATAAAATTTATTGTTAACACATAAACGAGAAGCTTAAGATGAGCAGAAGTTCTATTGGCAATAAATAGCAAATGCCAGTGGCCGAAGCAATAACACATGTTTGTAGTTAAGACAAGCGCCCACTTCAACGGAAACGTTGACCAGTTCCAGCCGCTTCCGCTGGAACCTGTTTGCATTCTCATCTCATCTACTTCGCCTGATTTTTTTCGCATTTAATAGCCGGCGATTAATGGCGTAAATGTTGCTAACTGAAATTACAATTGTCATAAACTGAGTTTGAACAAATGCGGCAATTAATGCGGTTTCAATGCAATTAAAGTGGGTTTCTTAGGCACAAGGGAGCAGTTATAGAGTTTGGAAAATTATTAACGGAGACTTCTACAACTGAGTGGAGAGCGATAAATGCTAGGTTGAGTATAAAATTTGGAGGATAAACTTTGAAAAACTTTTTATCTAAAATTTCAAGTTTTCTAGAACAAAAGTGCTTGAAAAATTGCTTCCTAATTTGAGTAAATTGCTTCTAAGGTGTTGCAATCAAGATTGATGTACCAACTAATAAAAATAAATCAAATATTTTTTTTTAAATATAAAAATTCTCTAACGAATTTACTTTATTTGTATTAGTTGTATTACTCTGATTACTTTATCTCTGACTCTATACATACTCTGTATTGCAATTAGCTCTTTAAAATGTAGAATTGCTCATCGCAGCCTTAAACCCCACACCGTAAATTCACATATTTATATGTATTAAGTTAGCATCGCAAAGTCAATTATCTGCCCTACAAGTCAATTCGAGTTTAATGCGTTTCTAGTTAGCTCAAGTTAGCCGCACATTCGCCGTGGCAGCAACGGCAAGTGGCGAGCCAAGAGTAACAACACGCTGTCATTAAAATGCACACAAAACTGGAATTATTGCTATTTTTAGCGCGCGTGCAGCCGTCGGCCAGTGCAAGCGCTGCGAAAAACAACAGTCAGTTGTGTTGACACTGGCCCTTATCGCCGCACGCATACGCAGCAGCATTGGCAGCTGTGACATATCAAGTAGCAGTTGCTCGGCGGCGGATTAAATATCTTGTGCGCCATGTACAGTGGGTGCGAACTATGTAATTTATTAGTAGAAATTTTAAAATAAGTTATAAAAAAAAATATTCATAAATTTCAAAATAATTTTTATAGTAAAGTTTTTTGAAAACTAAATAAAATTATTATTAAAGTTCTTTTTTATATTACGAACAGAAAGCATTACTTTCTAATGCTATGTGCCGACCAAAAATTTTAAATGATTCGATTACATTTAATCTATTTATAAGTCTAGACTGTCCACTTCAACGCAGTAAAGATTTCTAAAACAGCATTTTTGTCACTGAAAAATTGACGTCATAAGAATATTTATTAAAAAAAATATTGTAATGTTGTAACAATCCAATTGAAAAGTTCCTTGACACATATGTAGCGCCGCTATAATTAAGGCAATATGATTTTTAGTTAGCCTCAACCTTCAGACAGCTGTCGAATTATATCATTTTGAGTGAAACAACTTTTTTAGTGTTAAAAAAAATGGCAAAAAGGAATTTCGCATGTTGAAGAGAAAAAATACAGTTAGAGGAAAAACATGACCTCAAGAAAAGTTTTCTCTTCACTCACATCCACCAATAAGTATTGATGTGCTAAGTTTAGCCGTGGTGAAATGATGACCCAAGAGGGTAAACGCAGCAGACGCCCAAAAGAGGTTATTACCGATGAAAACAGTCGAAGTACAATCAAAAAATCCCACAAAATAATTTGAGATGACCGTAAAGCGAAGTTGTTCGAGTTAGCAGACACTCTAAAGATATCAACTGAAGGTGGATATCATGTCATTCAGGAATATTTGGGTTATGACCAAAATAAGGACAAATTGATGATTCGAAGCAGTGTTTGGAAATGTTAAAGCGTAATAAAACTGAGCTTTTAAGTCGATATGACGAAGCATAGCTCCATTATTTCACCCCGATATCCACACGTTGAACCCGCTGTAAAGAATTGAAAAACACAATAGATTTGGTAAGGTTATGGCTTCTGTATATTGAGATGCCAATGGTATAATTTTTACTGACTACCTTGAAAAAAGAAAAAAATCAACAATTGCGACTATTACAAAGCGTTATTGAACCATTTGAAAGACGAAATCGCCGAAAAATGCCCGCATTTATAGAAAAAGAAGGTGCTGTTTCATCAAAATAATGCACGGTATCACAAGTCACCGAAAACTATGACAAAAATCCATGTATTGGGTATCGAATTGCTAGCGCATACACCGTATTCTCCTGATCTGTCCCCTAGTGACTATTTCCTATTCTCAGATCTCAAAAAATGTTGGCTGGGAAGAAATTTTCGTCGAAAGAAGATATCATCGCGGAAACTGAGACCTATTTCGAAGCAAAGGACAAATCTTTGTACCTTAGTACCTTCGTATTATAGAAAAGGTATCAAAACGTTGAAGGGTCGTTATGATCAGTGTATCACCTTTGAAGGAAGGAATAAAAAAGAATTACATCTTATGATATGCCGATATGAGTCGATTTAGCCATGTTTCTATATGTACAAACTAGTCCATCAATTTCGGAGATATCACGCTGAGATTTTGTCCATGTCGTATTCTAACCAAAAAGCTGATTATTTATCAGACCCCTGGAATCGCCCCACAACCCAATATAGCTGTCACATAAACTCATCTATCAAAATCAAAATTAAGTTTTTTTATACCCTTCTACGATAAAATTCGGCTATAACCTTGTAAGCAGTGTCTACGCCAATAAAGATGTGAAGCTGTTAGGAATATTATAGTTGCTGTGCAGTCGAAGTTAAAATATTTTCTTCTTACATTAATTTCTGTACTTAAAAATTTCTTTTTCAAACTTAAATTTTGATTCAAAAGAAACAGATCGACTTATTGTATCACAAAATAATCAAAAAAATATGAAAAAAGTTCAAATTATCTTTCAGTTTACTAAAAAAATGTATCTAAATTCAAATTTGCTTTCCGACCATTATCTTGGTAACCAATAGCTGGTAGTCGATGTAAGCTCTTTGCGCCACTGTCTGTTGCACCGCCAAGCTTGCCTTTATAAGGTCATCAAAAGGATGGCAATAAAGCAGCTTCCATTGCATATGCGATTTACAACAAGCAAGCGTTAAAATAGCTTACAGCACTAATAAAAACAACAACAACAATTACTATCAGCAGCTATTGCAGTAACGACGAGACAGTTCACCAATAACGCGTGATTATAGAAATTTAACGAGTCGCACATCCTTCCGACTAACACAGCGCGGATTGCTATAAGAGTGCTCTACATAAGTATATGTGTGTGTGTCGCACAAAAATAGAACAAAGACTGCTAAAATGTGATTGCTAAGAAACATCGAAACACAAATAAAAACAAAAGCAAAAGTATTAACCATCCATAATGGTCTTTAACAACAATAATAGTCGGTTGGCAGCAGTTAAACATCAACAAGCCAAGTCACTACAGCAGAGCAGCCACCAACAGCAACAACAACATACACACATACAAGTAGTTGTTGTGGTTACAATATTAAAGATAAACATTTCAACGAATGACCATGAACATTTAGCGACAATTTCAAGAGAGTGCTTTTATAACGCAATAATAGCAGTGGTGCAATAGTAAACACAACAACAACTACTAACAAGCAACTACAAACAAACAACCAACAACTAGCTGGCACTTTTGTTGCGACAACAATCACTTCAACGCAGCGGACCGCAGCACAACTCGCCCGTTCGCCCGTTTGACCATTGCAAAGGCTACAGATACTCCGGCGCAGCTGTTTCTTGTAACTAATACCCTGTTGGCAACTACTGACCAAGATTGGCTGCCACTCGCCTCCTTCGGCAAGTCGCCAGTGTTCATGCCACACACACGCACACACGCTCAGCAAAAGTATAGAAAAGTGTAGCAATATTGCTAAGAGTCCAGTGCGTTGCTAAATGAGAATATTCCTAACCACACACACTCACACATACATACGCGCATACTTAACTGGCTTATTGATATGTTGCTACAGTCGTTTGCCGCTTGACATCGCCTTTGTTGACAACCCCATAGTTGTTATTGCTGTTATTGTCATATTTTCCTCCATTGTTTCGCCAGCAGCGCCTTTACACCGCGTACATATGTATTTGCTGCCTTCGGTCGCCATAGCAAACAACAGAAATGGAATCACTAATGGCATCGTTTGCACAATATTTCTCCATATTACAGTGCCGCTGAAAAAAATGCGTACACGTGCGCGTGCACTAAAGAAAGAAATACTCTCATAATGTACATAATAAGTGGTGAGGCAGCAAATAAGAAAAAAAATAAGGACGCAATCGTCAGCATTAAAGGAAATAATTTGGTTGGGAAATGATCTCCCAATCTTTGGTAATTTGCCTTGCATTGTCATACAAATAACGGCACTGCAATTAAGTTTCATTCAAATATTTGTTCCTTGGATTTCATGGAATTGATAACCGTTTTCGATTCAGCACTTCTCTACTCACTAAGTTTTATGTTTCCGCTCTATTGTCACAAAATTGCTTGTGAAAGCAAGAAAAAATTATACAGTTTGATTTTAGTTAAGGAAAATATGTGATTCCTTCGTCAAAGTGATATAATCTGTTGCTATTGTTTTGACTTATGTCAGTTGTTTACTAGATTCACCACTCTCCACTCCCCGTTATAAAAAGAACCTACATACAATATAAAAACCTCCTTTGGGGTTTTTAACCTCAATTTATGCATATCTATATACAGAATTCATAAATTTGTCTGAAAACACACACTATATCATAAATATAACCCATACCATTACAGTTTTTTATACCCTGAAAAAGCTAGTCAGTTTTCTCTCTCAATTTTTGAGATATCGATCTGAAATTTTACACACGTCCTTTTCTCCCCAAGAAGCAGCTCACGGCACAATTCCGATTACTTTGGCGCCGCGATCTGAAGGTACCGTTGGAAAGAGGAAGTCCTCCTGATTAAAAAATATATAGGGTTATAGGGTCCGCAAACGCTTAGTTTACGAGATATTCGACCTTAAAGTCCGAAAAATCGCAAAATTGGACCATTTCAAGACGCTATTTCACCACATTAAACGCACTTTTTTCACATTTTTCACTTCAAATTAATTAATTTACACTATTAACTTTTAAATAAAACCACATTTTACACATTTAACAGGTTTTTTACCTAAAAAATCTTTGTTTTAAAAATTACATTTTACACTTGTTTGAACCTCATTTGTTTACCAAAAATTACCACGAAATGGAGCGCTGCCATGTGATGATAACGAATATGTATGGCGCGTTATCTAATTTTATGTTATTAATTGGAAAAATAAAAAGAAATTAAAATATCGATATTCTCAATATTCGAGTCAGAAAGAAAATTTGTAAAAATGAGAAATACATATTATAAAAATAATAATAATTGGAAAAATAAAAATATCGATATTCGCAATATAAGTACGAGTCTGATCGTGAATTGGCAAAAATGAGAAATACATACTAGGAAAATTTATAATTCATTATTATTGCAGAAAGAAGAAGAATTTGGACACAGAAGAATTTTGAACACCGGGGTTTTGGACCGACCAGGGATATTATTTTTCGAGCGCTCGAAATATAAACACTCTAAACTTTTCAGCCATAAATTTTATATGTGATTTTAAATTACTAAATTTGGCTGAAAAATTAAGAAATGAAAGTGAAAATCGAACTGATTTCAATGTTAAGAGTGTATATTTAATTATAGTGAAAGAAAAACGTGAAAAATTCTGTGAAACATGGAGAAATAACATGTGTTCTTAGTGCGAATTTTTGAATTTTTAAACGTGAATATTTTTAAAAATATTAGCTATTTTCACATGATTTTTGGATATTCCACCTCTATAGAAGCCCCCCTATCCGTACATACCCCATTTATACGGAAATTCGGTTTTTTTACCCCGCCGCCAAAGTAATCGGAATCGTGCCCAGCTCACTCTCCGGAACCGCTGATTTCGAACCAACCAAACAGCTGTCTTACAAAGACTTAAAATTTCCCAAGTCAAAGGTCGTTTCAGAACATACAGCTGTCATACAAGAATTTGATAGAACACATTTTTATTTGACATAATATCTTCTGGAAATTTGGGATAAACTACTATCTGATGCAAGTCCCGAATAAATTGTTCAGATCAGAATTCTATAGAACACAGCTGTTCTAAAAAAACCAGATAGAGATTTATTATACCCTTATAAAAGAAGAACCATGAAATTTAGTGGGGAACGTTTATTATTATTCGAAAGGACATTCTTTGGCATTTATTTTTTAAAGATTATTTCTTTCATGTGTTCACTACGCTGGCTACGCTTCAGATAGTCCATCCGTTTAGTCCAATTTTCGATAACTCGTTCGAGGAGTTCGACTAATAACTGGCAAATGACACACGTAATGTTTTGTTTCAAGGCCTGATCCTTGGAGGGATTGTCACATAGACTTTAAACTCTACATATCCCTACAGGAAAAGGTCTAATGTTGTGATATCACACCATCTTGGTGGCCAATCGCCCGGCCCACAAGGTGAAATTATTTGCTCACCGAAGTGTTCTCTCAATAAATCCACTGATTGATGCGATGTGTGTTAAGTGGTGCTGTTTTGTTGAAACCAAATGTTGCCGAGATTACGAACTTCAATTTCAGGCATCAAAAAGTCGGTTATAATGGCGCGATAACGGTCGCCATTGACGGTTCATTCTCATCGGTATTATTTTTGAAGAAATATGGACCGATGATTCTACTGGCCCACAAACCACATCAAACCGTTTTTTTTTCTGTATGAAATGGCAGCTCTTGAATCTTCTCAGGTTACTCTTCGTCTCAAATGTGATAATCTTGCTTGTTTACATACCCATTAACCAGAAATAGTTCTCATCGCTGAACAAAATTTGGCTCGAAAACTTCGGATCCTCTTGGAACATTTCAAGAGCACATAGAGCGAAACGACGTCGCTTGAAAAGGTCGCGCAGCTTCAGGTATTACACAAGTTGTATTTTGTACGCTTTCAATTTAAGATCTCGACGTAAAATATGTCAAATCAAGTGTGACTCTCCACTGTCTTCGTGTACACTCTCAGCTGTGGCTGCTATATTTTCTTCACTGCGTGCTATACATGATCTCTTCGATCGAATATTATCCAATAATGAATGCTGGGTTGAAAAGTGGTGATGGTGTTGCGAAAAGTACGCTTAGTAGGCCGATTATGTTGACCATAAGTTGCGCGAAGCGAGTATTTAGACAAAGCAGAGTACCATTAGGAAATATCAAACGATACTAAACAAAAATAACAAGACAACTTGACTCGACTCTCACGTGGTCTTTCAATAGAAGGCTATTGAAAAAATACCTCCACTTGGATCACCCGTTATTATACTATATGCAATAAGAAATACAAGTAAACGCTAACTTCGGTTGCAGCGATGCTGTAATACTTGTGCAGGGTTTTATAGCTATCCTGCAGCCGAAGTTAAGTTTTTACATGTTTTTAATTTCTTTCAGAATTACATAAATCCAATATTTGCGAGACATCATTTAATTTAGTACTGGGTTTATTTATGCGCACTCTTTTATATATTTTGAATACCTACGTTTCCTTTTTAGTTCGAGAAATAGCAAATAATATCACCACAAAATGCTAGCAAGTGACATTCCAAGAAACCGACTTTCCCTTAATTGGCCAACATTTAACAACATTACAGCCGCCAAGATGTTGTGCTAGTCAGATACTCGTATACATCGTTACATATTACTTATGCGGATATATGTAGCGTCTTTAAATTATGCTTGCCGCTACTTTAATAGTTGTGTTTGCTACTTAGACTTGAGCATATTTGTATGTATATTAATATATGTATATGTATATATCTGATTGCCCATAAACGTTGAGTGTTGCTTACCTATGTAGATCACCTCGTTCATTCTAAAAAATTCTGCTGCTCCAGTGCACGTTGACTTGCCGTCCATTAGCGTCTGTTGAGCTGTCCATGTTTTTCTCCAAGTCCACAACCGCGTTGCTTTGCTAGCCATATGGAAAGTCATGTTTGCCTTTACTCTGCGTATTTCCTCACAAGCCGTACTTTACTTAGCGTTGTCATCATTATGCTTGGTGACTTCATT